>NW_026054902.1:0-278692 GCF_022478755.1 Daldinia loculata
TTTTTAATAATAATATAATTAATATATATTAATAATAATAATAATATTAATAATATAAATTAATAATAATATTATTAATAATAATATTATTAATAATAATATTATTAATAATAACATTATTAATAATAATATTATTAACAATAATATTATTAATAATAATATCATTAATAATAACATTATAATTAATACATATTAAAAATAATATTATATATAAAAATTATAATATTAAATTAATTAAAATTTTATATAAAATCTTATAAAATAATAATTAAATATTTACATAAAATAAATATATTTATATATAAATTTATATAATAAAATAAAATAACGGTTTATATAAAAAAATAACAATTTATATATAAATATATAATTAATATATATAAATATAATAATTTATTATATAATTATAAATTATTATAATAATTAAACATAAAATTTAAAAATATATATAAAATTATTATAATATAAATAAACATATTATATTATATATAAAATATAATTAATTTAATTTATAATTATTAAAATTTATTAATTTATTAATTATTTACGTAATTATAAATATATTTTAAAATATATTTTAAAATGTATTTTTTACGTAATTAAAAAAATTTAAACGTAATATTTTTTCGGAAAAATTATTAATTTATTAATATTATAATATTAAAAAGTATTTTTTAAATATATGTTATTAATTTAACTTTTATATTATATAATTTATTTATTTATTTTATTTTTTATAATTAATTAATATAATATATTTGTTTATTTTAATAAATTTAAACCATGAATTTAAAATCGTTTATAAAAGTATATTTTTTTTAACCACATTTTTTTTTAATTAATTAAACTTTAAAACAACTTTTTAAAATAATTTTAAATTTATAATTTAAAATAAATTTAAAACCTTATATATTAAAATCATATATTTAACATTTTAAAATAATAATATTAATAATAACATTAATAATATTATTAAAAATAATAATATTAACGCGTTTTTATAATAAGTTTAATTAATTATATAATCGTATTAATTTTATTATTAAGTTTATCGATTAAATCCATGCGTTTTAAGTTTTTTAAAATGTTAAAAATAATTATAACGGTTATATTATAACGGTTATAACGCATTAATCGTAACGCGTTAACCGTAACACCGGTTGTAATAAACGTTAAAACCGTAATAAACGTTAAAGTTTAATATATAAAACCGTATAAATATATAAAAAAAATTAAAAAACTTAAAAAATAATATTATTAACTTTAAATTATTAAAAAAAAAAAGATTTTATACGTGGTTATAAAATATTAAATTGTTATATTTAAATATATATTATTTTAAAACGTTAAAAATTTTTAAACGTTAAAACTTAATATATAAAAACGCAATATTATACAAATATATAAAAAAAATTAAAAAATAAATTAAATATATTATTAACTTTAAATTATTAAAATTAAAATTATTTCGTACGTTATTATAATATATTAAATTATTATAAATATAATATTTAATTTTTTCATTATTAATAAAACTGTTAAAAACCTTTATAACGTTATATAATTTTAAATTAAATATTTTTAAATGTTTTACCCGTAATTTATAAGTATAAACACACGGACCACGCGTTACGTAACGTTTATGGTAAAATAAACAAATAAAACCCGTTTCGAAAATATTAAATTTAAAATCATTTAAAATAAATATTTGTTTATTTTATTATTTAATATTTTTTTATTTTTACATTTTTTTAACTTTTTTAAATTTTATTAATTTTATTTTTACTTTAATAAAAAAGTTTTAAAATGTTTAATAAATTAATTAAACATATATTATAAATTATAAAATAAAAATTTACCGTAAATAATAATTTATTATTAAATATTTTCCGGGAAAATTACCGGAAATAATAAAAAATATAAAAAAATGTTTTTTTATATTAAAAATATTAATTTTATATATAAAATAACCATTTTATATATTATTATTTTATAAAAAAAAATTTTTATTATATATATAATATAATTAAATATATTATTTTTTTACATATAAATAAACAATTTAAAATTGTAATAAAGTTATAATTTTTAAGTTATAACAAAAAAGTTTTCGTTTTTAAAATAATGCTTGCTCGATTTTCACATTGTTTAATAAATACAAATACACGGGCCATGCGTTACGTGGCGCCTGTGGCGCCTTCGCCCGCCTCCACGAGATTCAGGTTTAAAGTCACCTGAGATAATATTTTCAAGTTCATTTTCGATGTCTTTAATTCGGCCATGTGCCGTTGCTTTTCGTAGCTAAACAGCCAGCGTCAGATCCGTTTTGATTGATTGAGGGGAAGAAAAATCGAAAGACTACCTTAGGTAGTATATCTAGCTCGGTCGACTCGCCTCGTTCAAAGCGCTGATTCTATCATAGAACTTGGTTTTGATAACCTTGAATCGTCACAATCGAAACTTTTGCAAGTTACGTCGGATTTGCGCTCGATATCATGACTACGCACAATATAATGCCAAGTGAGTGAATCCTATTTCGCTTTCAGGACTCTCATTAACCACCTGATAGGACCGGGAGATGCTAGCTACCAGCCATATAACGAGGAAGAGGAGTGGGCACTCGATGATGCTCAAGAGAGGCTACGTGCGCATCATAGCAGTAATAGCGGCCAGCAACACCATTACCTCGGCACGCCCGTAATCGGGAACCCTGGACCCTCTCTACCGGTTGCGCCGGTTTCTCTTCCTTATCCAATTATCATCCCCCAGCGGCGGCCCGGACAACGTGCCCGCGGGTTCATCAGAGCCTACGCTCCCGATTTAATGGGCTGTGGCATTGACGAGCCTATGTTTATGGGTTTTCTCGACGAGCTCGATAAAGCGACGGCGTCTTCTCCGTTAGTAGGCGCTATCAACCTCGCTTCAGATATGGCCGGTTTCATTCCATCCGCCCTAGGACCTACTGTTAAAATAGCTGTCCGAGTATACCAGGAGTTGCGGAGTCGTAAGAAGTACGTAACGACATTCCCGTGCGGTTCTATCAGATCGGATTTGCTTACCGTAATGTTATAGTCAAAACGCGTTCCTTTTGAAGATGAACGACGAGCTTTTCCGACCGCGTGGCCTATACTGCTTCATCATGGCATACAATCCGGAATCCAATAACACTCTAATACAGCAAGATCTCAATGCCGGAACCAGTAGCCAGGCTAATAGTCGCAGTGAATTTCGAAGTCATGATGGGATAACGGGTCCGATTGAGTTCCCGGCTTCCGCAGAATTGGTCTTCCCTGATTTAGAGGACACGTCTAGCGACGACGACGACGAGGGTGAAGGCGGTACGAAGAGCGGCTTTTCAAAGGTGTTTGATTTTTTCAACGAGCGCAGAGATATTAAGGCTCAAAGGAGATACGTAAGGGTCAATATCCCTTTCGGATTAGCAAATACTTATTAACAATTCTTGAATAGCTGAGAAAGAACCCTACCGGTGCCCTCAATCCCCTGATGGATCCAAAAGTTGAACTTACGCCAAAAGACCATAAGAAGCAGCAGCGTAGGCTCGATAAAGACGAGCGCAAGCGCGAGAAGCACGAACGAAAGCGAGAAAAACGGGCGCGCAAACACCCTGAAAGAGCTGAGAAGGGACCACGCAAGCGATTGCTACGAAAGGTGTTTAACATTTATTATTATGAATATTGCCTATGGTACTAACACGCATTCGCAGGATATATTATATATGATGATAATCAATATGCCATCGATACAGGAGATGGAGGATGCGGCTAGATTGGTAGAGAACCCACCTACATATGTAGAAATCTTCACTGTTAGGAAAAGGCAAGTCGCAAATAGAGAGGGTTATAGATCGAAGATAACGGGGATAAACTATTAAGATTATAATGCAATCTTCCCATAGTAACTTGCCTTATAACGTATAATTGATACGATGCAGCTCAATGACATTGATTTCTCCACTGCGAAAATAGATGAGTCGAAAATAATTTAATAGGTAGATCACGAAGGTAGTCAACGTTGTCGCAAGGGGAATCTGACTACCAGGTAGTTTTGAGACTAATCCAACTACCAAGCCATCGCCAATTTCGATGCTGCATCTCCGGCCTTCTGTAGATAGATATCCGGTTCCATATCGTCGTCGATCCCTAGGAACCGTTGATTGGTAGGTAACTCCCTAGTCCTTAGCAAAGGGAATATCGCCGTTCCTTCATTTACCTCATCAAACATCGCACCGAATATAAAATTAGGCTTTAAGCTGACAGCACCGTCTAATTGCTTTTGATAGAACGTGCCGTTCCACCTAGGGAAGTGATCAAACGCCTCGCTTGGGTTCGCATTACTGCTTGAGCCTCCTGGCCACACGACGATACTGCTATCCAATCCTAGCTGCTGCAATGCGTTTCTGTCTTCGACGGCCTGTCTTCCGTCGTGGAAATCGTCGTAGTTGTTGATGTCGTAAGCTCCTACAGTCCAGGGCTGTATCATATTCGCCAGCTTGTAGACTGGTCCGAACCCGCCAGGCTGGTCCGCGGCCAGCTCTGCGTGCCACGCTTGTTGGACTCCGAGTATCACATACCAACCTGCATTCTTCAGCGCTGTTACTATTGCGATTCCGTCGTCCACGGTGACCGAGGTCACTATGCCAAAACCCCATATCTCAAGGACGGGCTTTCCGTTATGATGCATGTAGGCTGGCGATGAGGTGATAGAGGCGAGAGCTTCTAGATCTGCTAAAAACGTATCGGTGACGTTTGTGGAACCCGTTGCTGCACCGTTAAGGTCGTATTCGATCACGAACCCGCGCCCATATTTCTCGGCGGCTGTTTTAGCATAGTTCAGGATCTACCTTGGAGTTAGGTTATTATGTATCAACTTCGCTCGAAAAGGTCGGTGTTACGCACGTTAACCCAGCCTCCGTTCGCTTCGTTGATATAGCCATAGAACCTTTGGATGAAAGCGCCGCTGATACCGTAGTTTGCCATCATGTTAAAGTGTAGGTCCACGATCCCCTCGCAGTCGTTCGTGTAGAACTGTGCGGGTTTACCGTTTGGGAGACTAAACGAGGTGTCGAAGAGGCACTCTTCTGGATATCCCGTGATATTAGGTACCATGTCAACACCGACTACGAAAGAAATCAGTATAGGCTCTGGATCAGGTAGCGAACTTCTCACCATGTCCAACCTCAGGTGTCGGTGTGTCTCTATATACTATATGTAAATTTCTCTAGATATATTGGTGAGGACTTGGGGCCTTACGTTGTCCAGTGCGAGTTTCCGTTATCTTCAAACGGCTTCCGGAACCACGCCTGGTATCCGACGAATAGTTTCCCGTCTAACGTAGACCTATCGATGGTTGATACTTGAAGAGAATCTTCTTGGGCAAGCACCGGAATACAGGGCCCAATGCCTACGAAGCTTACCACCATTATCCAGCGCGACGAAAGCATTGTATATGGGTTTTCAAGATTGTAATGAGTTGTAGAATTGATCCACCTTCCATATTATTAAATAGTAATGATAGAATACTTAGTATTTATACTTTGCTTGTCATCGAACTCTATGAATACGCTTATTTCATATTCCGACTGGTGGTATCAATCTTGGTCAGTTTGCTGACGCTTGCCTATGGGTTTATAAGCCAACTATTGCCTGGAAAATGACCGTCCTTTGTCAATAAAGTAAGCTTATATTGGATCACCAAAACTATTATTAAATATCACATCACGAGGTAGAGTAAAAGGTACGGAAATAACTTGGTTATTCCTCAAAAGATTCCAGCCCAACCATCGAAGCCAGAGCTATACACACTGAAGGTATCATTTATTTTAGATGTCTCCTCTAGGATCCTAACAGCTCTTACGAGTCGTTTATCCTCTGTCGTGTTCCCCGAATTGACCTCTAATCTAGCCTTTCGCGTCTGCGGCTCGCTAAAAGGCTGCAAAATAGCGTGCGTTCTAATTCCAGGTTACATTTCACGATCCAGGATAGGCTCGAGCGAGGATTGACTTCAACGGCACACAAACATAAACGAATAGAAATGTAACCGATTTGCGGCCGGTTATGTCGCATTCTATAATCTAAACATCATATGTCCTCAACTTCTTCAGGGATAGTTTTCATAAGAAGTACTCAAGGTAGAATGCGAGGCATCAAGGTCATGGTGAAGTCGCAAAAAATGTGACTATCTAATGATATTCAGCTTCAAACAGGTACCTTGATACTTTAGTCCGATTATGTATAGAAAATTAAAGAGTTATTTTATTTATGTCCGTCGTTATATACTAACTAGCAGTTACCTAGCTAGAATTTGTATTCTCTTAGTGCACTTATTTGCACCCCTATTTGAAGTGTCTTGATGCCAAATATAATTCTTTTCTACGCCTTTTATAATTCTTGGTCCGCCAACGATTTACGAGAAGCAAATTGGTCCTCGCGAAAATCTGATTCGTTGAGAGACGACATTGATTTAGAGGAAACCTTAATTGATTAATTTTCACTTGCCTCCATTTTGAACGCCCTTGCCGAATATAGAGTTGACGATCTCCTCGGATCGAGTAGCTAAAACAGACAGCAGAGTATCGCTTAGCTAAGAAGTAAAGTTAGCGACGCGTAAAGATTTCTGATGGGTTAAAATAGACTCACTCCATGTGTTCCCTCGCAACATCCTTGAAGCCAGATGCCGGACCCTGGCGCCACTTTCCCGGGGGAAAACTGCACGCTGTAGTCGCGCGATACCCGTACCGGGCGGTCGTTAATCTTAGCTTCTGAGAACTTCCGTCCGGCTGTGCTACTCGACAGAGCCCCGTTCGACTCGGAAGCTTGAGGTAGCATATGTGCCACGTCTTCTATCATAGTCAGGTGAGATTGGCGCTGGTAGCCTGTTGCTGCGATGACGAGATCGACATCCAAGACTTCGTCTTCCCGCGTACCGTCGTGAATAGTAGTTTTTGTTGAGGTCAGAGGACGAACTACGAGCCGCAGCTGATCAGACTTGGTGTCGAAGCCGACTACATCTGTGGTACCTAGGATGCGATGCGGCCATTTTCTTTCGTCGGTTCCAAGTTCGCGTCTTTGATCGTACATTTTCTCGTATAGACGCTCGATAAGCTCTAGCCGGACCACTCCGTAGTTTGTGCTACGAGCTCCCTCTAGTAGGGTGTATCTGTCTTCGGCAGACCTTTGATAGAGGGAGTTCACAAACGAGGGATTGAAGATCGAATTTACGCTATCACCGGTTAGCTTTCTAGTAAGAAGTCTAGATAAGGGAAACTTCTCCGAAATTTTGGGTCGGCTTACAATGGCGAATCGTCGCTGGGTTTCAGGAACTCGGAGCGCATGATCAAGGATGTCCGAGAATTCGGGTAGAGAACTTGAATATTGTTAAAAATCTCGGCAGCGCTCTGCCCGGCTCCGATAACAGCTACCCGGTAGGGAGATGTTGGATTATCTAGAATCCGTGGCACGAGATGCGCGTATTGAGACGAGTGGATGACTCGAGGGTGATTCGAAGGTAAGCATTTCGGTATCGAGGGTTGTCCGCCGACAGCTAGAAGAACGTTCTTGGATCGATAAGTGGTCAATTCACCCGTTTTGGGATCCTTCGACGTAACAGTAAAGGTGGAAACCGATTCGTTGGGTTCTAGCCCCTTGACAGGGGAGACAGAAACCACTTCGCTGTTGTATTGGACGACGTCATCGAAAAAGCTAGCACACCAGCGAAGGTAGTCCTCATATTCGACCCTGGATGGTAAAAATGTATTTAGATTTGTGAATTCAACTAGCCGGCCGTTCTTGTGGAGGTAATTCAAGAAAGTGAACTGCGAGGTGGGATCCCTTAGACTAGCCATGTCTTTGATGAAAGATATCTGCATTTTTGCGCCAGGGAGGAGCATCCCGGCGTGCCACGCAAATCTTGGCTGTTTCTCCAGGAAGAGAACTTTCGGAGACGACCCGGTGCCCGTCTTGTGGAGATTACCATGGTCGATGGCGTCGTGAAGGGCGACTGCGACCGCGAGACTAGCTGGTCCAAATCCAACACAGACAAGGTCATGCACATCTTCTGCTGAAGTCTTCTTTAGGTGCGACTTGTTATTCGGAGAGCCATAGGCCGACAACCGGGCCGGTTGAGCATCAGGGCCGCTCTCCGGAAAGCCATTGCTGGTTGGGCCGTCATCATGACCGTCTAATAGACTGTGCGGTGCCATGATAGTTATTTATTGGAGTAAAACTGCCGGCTATTGTCCGCAAAACGGTCGGCGATTATGCGACGCTGTTTAATATTGGCGCTACGGACCTCCGCTAAGCCAGCATGTACCTAAGCAGGGGAACAAGTACTCCGCGGGTATTTGATGATGTGACCTTACGTTACGAGGTCCCGTAAATCAAAAGAGGAAGACTATACTCGTCAACGATGTTGACGGAACTGTAGAGTCGGGAAAAAAATGTTAACAGGACTAAGAATAAGGGGCTTCTCACGGTATAAGTAGTTAGAGAAGAAGAGAGTCAGTAAAATAGTCGTAATTGGGTTGTCCGAATGATGGTGCAGCCGTTAGAATATATATAGAGCGGGCCATGTCTTACGCATCCTTGTCTAGATCGTGGAAAAGTTCCAAGGCTAGAATTCGACATGCTATGAATCGAATGGCCTGACGCACTATGCACATCGAGTATGTAGTGAGTAGATAATGAGTAGGCATGTTCCAGAACTAAGAACGAGATATAGGCCCCTACATTCGCAGCTATGTAAACCTATATGAGCTAGTACCAAGCGGGCAAGTACTAAGCAACCGGGAGCGATGGAGATCAGCAGCTCTTTAGGACCCACGAGGGAGGATACGAAAGGTACCTCTTAAGGATGTGAGTCAGTATTTGGCCGCGTGTATTAGGACGTAGGTAACTGAGCGCCGGAAGTGATTAAATAACTCGGTCTAGCTAGAAGTGTGTATTCCCTGCCCCTACCTGTCTCGGTTCGAGGATTCGGTGTCGGACGGGAAGCGAATCGAGACTAGATCAACCTGGCGTCACTACGCTACCAGTGGCAGTTTCGAAGACCAGCTCAGACTTTGCGGGATGTTCCCGCTGTACCTTCAACTTGTGACACATGTAATAGTATGCACGGAGTACGAACTTAGCTGGCCTCGGTCTTCAAACCTAGTACTGGCAGGGAGACGCAGCCAAGAGGAGACCGCAGGGGTATTAGTCTGGCGACATCGGCGTTATCTTCGGATCAGATAAGATGTCTGTGCATAGAGACCAGGTGGTGCCGGCATTCTCCGATGACGGCCATAATTGAATCTATCTTCTTAGGCGCATTGCTATTGTTACCTGCTTAGAGACTGTTCACAGGAGTTCATCGTAGGTAAGCAAGCAAGCATTAGGTACTGATATTCGTAGCTATTACACCTGACATTGTCAATTGTCAATTTTAAACCGTTTATATAATAATGCCATTCCGAATTCTATCTCTTAGCTATTTCAAACAAAAAGAAAGAGATTTCAGAGTAGACGTACGCCTAACTAGTTCTTGAGAACTGTTCCGCCCACGCCATTCTCTCCGTGGTCGATACACAATGGTAACTTCTTTCAAGTTCGAGAGATCGGGGTTCCATTAACTAATCCTATTGTTACATTCACTAGGAGCTCTTGTTTAGTGGTAATACTAACACCCCGGGCAAATGGTTACTTAGCTGCATTGGAAACCCGTGTTCATCTAGCTAGGTGCAGCTCTTCTCTCTCGTTACTGGTAACCTCGGGTGCGGACCAACAGCCCAGAACGGAATGGAGGTTTGGATAAACTAGCCAGTTAATAAATACATTACCTAAAAGACAATGACACGCCATAGTTTATGTATTGTTCGGCAGGTTTTAAATACGGTCCATTATATAACGCCGCGGAGTCTCTATGCCTGGAAGGGATAGTTGAGACCCATAGATCAACATAAATAAGCCCACACAGCGTTCTAAGACACGTGAATAGTATATGATTGTTGAAGAGTTAAACGAATTCGAGAAGAAAATTTTATACTCCTGCATTGCGGAGTGGGGAGGGTGATCGAGTAAAAGACGATTGGGGTGTGGAATACATGGGTTCATTAGTTCATAAGTCGCTAAACAGTACTAAATAGATCCGCGATGCAAATTATCTGATGATCTGATAAGATCATCTCAAGATCTTATCCTGGAAGTTCGCGTCTTGGCGACGCCGGGGTCCTGGACGAATACCGGAGCTGCTTAGTGTCTTGAGGTATGATTAGAAAGTCCACGTTCCGAGGTATTTTGCGCCAAATATTTTACGACGGCCAAAGTTTACGAAATGTATATTCATTTTTGAGATGGTTGTAAAAGAAAAGGCAATCAAGTCACAGTCAAAGCATCACCTTTTATAACTACCTCTTACTCTGATAAGACGCTAGAATAATAGAAAATCGATACTACCACTTTTAAGATCTATAAAGCTAGAATTCGATAGGAGGCAGCTCCGTGCGACGAAACGGTCAACTCCGTTTGTCCCCGCTCGACCGGCAGGGTTAGGTATGGTTGTACAACAGCAGATCAAAAGCCACACGTAATTTTAAACTTTTTACCGAACTAGTTTATCGATTATCTCAGGTGACTTTAAACCCGAAATTTTTGAGGCGGGCTGCGCCCGCCTGCGCCACGCAACGCGTGGTCCGTGTGTTTATACTTATAAATTATAAATAAAACATTCGAAAATTTTTGGTTTAAAGTTATACGGCATTATAAAAGTTTTTAACGTTTTTATTAATAATGAAAAAATTAAACATTATGTTTATAATAATTTAATATATTATAATAATATATAAAATAGTTTTAATTTTAATAATTTAAAGTTAATAATATATTTAATTTATTTTTTTAGTTTTTTTATATATTTATACGGCATTACGTTTTTATATATTAAATTTTAACGTTTAAAAATTTTTAACGTTTTAAAATATATATAATTATATTAAGTTTTATGTAAAATATTTAAATATAACAATTTAATATTTTATAACCATATATAAAATCTTTTTTTTTTTAATAATTTAAAATTAATACATTTTTTAAACTTTTTAACTTTTTTTATATATTTATACGGTTTTATATATATTAAGTTTTAACGTTTATTATAATTATTATTACGGTTATTATTACGGTTAATGTTATAACCGGTGTTATAACCGGTATTATAATTAATATTAATCATTTAACATTTTAAAAAGTTTAAAACGTATAAATTTAATCGATAAATTTAATAATAAAATTAATAATTATTATATAATTAATTATTATTTATTATAAATATGTATTAATATTATTATTTTAATAATATTGTTAATGTTATTATTTTAAAACGTTAAACGTATATTTTTAATATATAAAGTTTTAAAATTATTTTAAATTATAAATTTAATATTATTTTAAAAAATTGTTTTAAGTTTTAATTGGTTAAAAAATAATGTGGTTAAAAAAAGTATAATTTTATAAACAATATTAAATTTGTGGTTTAAGTTTATTAAAATAATTATTAAATATAAAATTTAATTTTTAAATTTATTTTAACGCGTTAAAAAAGTCTTTAAAAATGTTTATAATAATAATTTTATTAATGAAAATATTTATATAAAAATTTTAAAAAATAAAAACATTTTATAATTTAAAAATAATTATTATTATTATATTAAATATAAAATTATATTTAAATATAAAATTATTTTATTATATAATTATTTTATATAATATAATAATTATATATATATTATTATTTTAATTTTTAAAATTATTTTAAAATTTAAAATCATTTTAAAACCATCCCCCGTTAAAAAAATATTACATATATAAATAAAATTTATATAAAAAAAAATTAAAAACTTTTATATAATCATTTAATTAATTTAATCGAATGGTTTAACCATTTATTTAATTAACATACATAATTTATATGTTAACTTTAATTTAAACTTTAAAATTATACGTTCGAATTTTTATAAAAACAATTTATTTCGGTTAATTTTTTTTTTTTTTTTTTTATCTTTTTTTTTTACTTTATCCCCGCTTACATAAGCATTACTTAAACATGTTACACTTTTAAAATAATTTTAACTTAAAATAATTATAATTTAAAATTATATTATAAATATAAACCCATATTTAATTTTTAAAAATATATATAAAATAAATATATATTTAATTAATCAATATTTTTTTAACATACTCATTTAAAAGGATTTCCAAGATATGACATAATCGCTATAAACATATTCAAAGACCCCCCTGGAGCGGTAAAGTAGTTGCTTTTAATCCATTACCGATTTACTGAAAACTGCAAAGTACCTAGCGAAGGAGTCTGTAGATTCTTTACTCTTGCTGCTTACCAACTTACATACCTACATAACCTATAAGCTGAGATATGTAAGCGCCAGCTTGACAGCATGTGGGTACATAGATATTTACTCTGTTATCCCAAAGTTTTAGCTACGTCACGTCGGCACAGATTTAAGAAATGCCGGGTCTTCAAGATAGAGCCAATTAAACAATTATATAGGGGAGTGCATGTGCTATGTGACCGTTGGAATCCATGTACATGTCTCTGATGTACGTCAAGTACTTTGAACCCTTGGCAAGGTACTAGGAACCTTATTAAGGTAACAGTTCTTAGGTAGCCACTCACCTAAACCACAAGTAGAATGTAAACGTAATGGAATTGTTACCGGCTAGGAGGGGGAAAAAAAGCCTCATAAGCAAAACCGCCGGCCACAACTTCCTTCATCTAATACGTATGCTTTCAAGTGCAACGGCTCGTCCTAATTTGGCGCTCGAATTAACCAAAATTAACCTTTCTGGCGCGTCTCGGTATCGTGGCGGCCCGATCGTACGGGTAAGGCGTCCTCAAGTACATTGTAAACGAGATCTTCGACCGTTCCTGCGTCAAGCCACAAAAGCCACTTCGCCTTCTCTCCTAGCTTCTGTGTTACCTCAGCCTCTAGTACCTTGAGGTGTAACTGCCTCGAGTACAAGGGAATAGAGGTATCGCGTCAGGTTTTGAGTTCAGAGGAGATGTGGTTGCAGTTACTTTTATACCTAACGTGTCAAGGCTAATATCAGGTATAAGCAAAGGTGTGCTTTGGTCCTATCTACCTATCTTAGCAGCTTCTTCGCCAGTTACGCGAGAATCATCTTAATCATAAACTCCAATCACACGCTATCGCCCACCCGTCGTCACGCCATCGCAGTGACTACTTGCTCAGAAGTGACGGTTGAGGTAACGTGGTTGATTACCACTATCCTCTTTCGTGAAGCGCATGTCCTCTAATGAAAAAGGTCATTCGTGCCTCACAATGGAGCTGGAGATGGACTCGAGAGAGCTATCCATCCTTAATCCCTCTCCTTTGATCCTTGAGGGACCAAAGCTGCTTCACGATCTAGTGACAGAGTCGAGCAACGATAGCCTACTAGCTATAGATTATCATTGCAGCACCGGTGCTGGATTTAGCGTCACCTATCATGAACTTCACTCTGCAGCGACCGCGCTGGCTACGCGCATGCTCGAAATCTTGCGGCCGCCAGGGTCGGTTGACTCCCGGGAACGGCTTGTTATACCAATTCTCATCCCACAGTCGCCGGCGCTGTACGCCGGGCTCCTCGCCATTTTGAAAATCGGTGCTGCCTTTTGCCCGTTGAACGCCGATATTCCGAGAGATCGTCTCAAATTCATATTGAGTGATGTCAAGGCTGAGCTCGTTCTAGTTGACTCTAAATATGTAACGAGAATACCGGACGATGATGCTTACAGGATCCTGCCGGTCGACCGATCATTGGACCTCCTAATGTGCAACACGGGACAGCTGGTTCCCTACAGCTGCAGGGTACCTGAGCCTGACGACCTGGCGTATGTCATGTATACATCCGGCTCTACTGGGACGCCTAAAGGGGTTGCAATATCCCACCGTGCAGTGACGCAGAGCTTGCTTGCCCACGATCGCCACATTCCACGATTCGCTCGCTTCCTCCAATTCGCGGCGCCCACATTCGACGTGTCTGTGTTTGAAATATTCTTTCCGTTGTTCCGCGGTAGCACTCTCGTGTGCAGGAGTCGCGCGGATATGCTATCTGATCTTCCCGGCGTTTTGAGAGATTCGCGCGTAGATGCGTGCGAATTAACACCATCCGTTGCCGGTAGTCTACTTAAGAAGAGGAGCAATGCTCCCGAATTGCGTCTCTTACTGACCATCGGCGAGATGCTTACCGAACCCGTCATCCAGGAATTTGGAGGTGACGATGATGGAGGTAGCCTGCTCTGGGGCATGTATGGCCCTACTGAAGCGACGATTCATTGGTAAGTATTCCGCAGTTTTCCTTGTCGCGGTTTGGAATACTCATGCCAAAGGTTGCAGCGCAGTCCAACCCTCATTTTCCAAAAAGTCTAGCAAGAATAACATTGGAGTTCCTCTCGATACCGTATCGGCATTCGTAATAGATAGCGATACTCCAGAATTCCGGGTGCTCCCCCTCGGCCAAGTCGGAGAGCTCGCAATCGGCGGCGATCAGGTAGCCATTGGATACATTAATAGACCCGAGCAGACTTCGGCCGCGTTCCTCGATACGAGTTGGGGTCGAGTGTACAGGACTGGAGACAAGGCTAGAATATTGCCGGATGGCACAATAGAGTGTCTTGGCAGGATTGCTGGCGGCCAGGTCAAGTTGAACGGGCAAAGAATCGAGCTCGGGGAGGTCGAGCATGCCCTCTTGCGCACGCCGGGATGTCATGGAGCTCTTGCTGTTGTGATCTCAAACGTTTTGGTGGCCTTTGCGGCGGTTGAAGACGACGCGAGATCAACAGGGATGCGGGCGGCAATTCTTTCCCAATGTAGATCTTGGCTACCAGCCTTCATGATCCCTGCTGATTTGAAGATCGTGGAACATTTTCCTCGGTTGCCTTCGGGCAAGATCGATAAGAGATCCCTAATCGAACAATACGAAACTTCGACTCCTCACGATTCCGAAGCGGAGGAAGCATTCGAAGATGAATTGGAGCGTCAACTCTGCGAGACCGCCGAGGTCATTCTCGGACGGCGCGTCACTCCGTCGACGTACCTACCCTCGTTAGGAATGGATTCCTTAGCGGCTATCGAATATGCATCAACTATTCAGGCCGGTGGAATTACCATCAACCCTATCAACATTTTAGATGTGACGACTGTGCGGGAGCTTATTCGCGTCATCGAAGACCGGCATGGCGGGGTACACTCGCCGAGCTCGACCGAATCTCCCCTCGACCGGCATGATCAGGCTTGCTTTGCGGATCTGTTAGCATCTGAAACGGCGACGCAGCTACGTCCTGAGAATGTCGAACGTGTAGAGCCGTGCAGTCCTCTTCAGGAGGCGATGGTCGCGGAAACCCTAAAGGACGCGAAGCTATATATAAATCAGACCGAACTCCGGTTTCCCAATCACCTTACGGTCGAATCGATAGAGTCGTGGTTCGTCGTTCTCGCTCGACGTAATGAAATTCTACGGACCGGATTCACATATCTCAATGACAAATTATATCAAGTAATTTGGAAGCAACTCGAACATAGCCAGATTGAAGTCCTCGACCGTATATATTCTTTTGAATGCGCCGACGTTGAGCATTTCCTCCGTCGCCCATTCAAAATTAACATCATACCCAGCCGCGCACCGGCGACGTACCACACCGTTGTGATGACCCTTCATCATTCAATATATGATGGATGGACAATAGATCTACTAATTGAAGATCTTTCTCTTTTAGCACGAGGCGAGCCGCCAGTAGATAGGCCTCAGTTCGGGCGGATATGCCAGCATCTAGCTGCCCCCTTGAGGAATGAGATTGACGCAAAAGAATTTTGGGCGGGAAAGCTTCGCGGCTATGCTCCTACGCCGCTACCTAACTTTAAAACTTCGGCCGCGCGAGAGCCCCAGATTATGACGGCGCGCAAGGAGATTAAGGTCGATCCCGTATTAGTTAGAGACTCTGCGCTTGGAGCATCTGTCGGGTCCCAGGTCATATTCCAGGCTTGTTTATCCTGGCTCTGGGGGGCAATCAATGGCGTCGGCGACACCATAATAGGATCTGTATCATCCGGTCGGACTCTTCCTATTGCCGGTGTTGAAAAGATAATGGGGCCGTGTATGACAACCCTCCCCGTAAGAACAATCTTAAGCGAATATACTACAGTTATCGAGCTTCTCCAGGGCATTCACATGTTCAATCGGGAAACGCTCAGATATGGCGGTCTTTCTCTTTCGGATATTAAACGAGCTGCTGGAATCCCTCCTGCTCAAAAGCTCTTCGACGTTATCTTCGCCTACCAGGAAACTCTTGCTAGTCGCAAACGGATCGACAGCATTATCCACGAAGCTTGGCACAAGGACGTGGTAGAAACAAAACTTCTCGTCGAAATAACTCCCTCTGACAGTAGCTTCTCGTGCCAATTGACATGGCATTCGGACGCCTTCTCGCATCCCCAAGTCGACGTCTTATTTAGACACCTCGATTCTTTGGTTCGCTATTTTATTCCGAATAGAGACCGACCGCTTAGTAGTGTCTTGCGATGCTTTCCGGTTGATGACCTATCCCGTCACAACGAGATTCCGAAGATTCTTCCAATATCCTCGAGCTTATCCGAGCTTGTAGAGGAGGTAACACTGAAGTATCCAACTAACGACGCCCTATGCTTCGCGTCATTGATCGGCGCTTCTAATATACAGGCACATACCTTAACCTACGGGGAATTGAATTCGAGAGCGAATCAGATAGCGAACTATCTACGGCGATCCGGTATTGTGCCAGGAAGGATAATTGCGTTAGTTATGGACAAATCGCCGCTGCTGTACTGCGCTATTCTCGGGATACTCAAAACTGGCTGCGCGTATCTCCCCGTCCTTCCCAGTACCCCTTCGCAGAGGATACAACTGATTTTTGAGCAGGCCCAACCTCAAATTTGCCTCGTCGACGAATCCTTCCCACGGCAGATTGCTGAAGCATTTTATTGCCCCGTCGCTAATATGTCGCGCGTGATGCTCTCTGAATATCACGACTGTAACATTGAAATTCCTACGGGTCGGAACGATCTCGCCTATGTAATTTACACTAGTGGAACCACCGGGACCCCGAAGGGTGTCTCGGTTACTAACGCAAACATTCTAAGCAATATTGAAGCACTATCTCGCATCTACCCTCACGAGCCCTCGGACCGAATGCTGCAGGCTTGTTCTCAAGCATTCGATGTATCCGTATTCGAGATATTCTTCTCCTGGGGTAACGGCATGTGCCTATGTTCGGCTACTAACGACGTCTTGTTTGAAGATATCGAAAGCTCTGTGCGGGCACTAAGAGTAACTCACCTCAGTATGACCGTCACCGTTGCTTCGCTTCTAGAACCTAGTCGGCTGCCCAATGTTAAAATGCTCGTTACATCAGGTGAGCCGATGACTGATGCAGTGCTAGAAACCTGGGCACGGCAGCTATGGCAAGGTACGTAAGTGCCCAACTGTATTCTCGGTGTTCTACTAATAGGTACTAATAGGCTACGGCCCCTCGGAGACGACTAATATATGTACCGTTAGGAAGGTATCTCGAGGTGATTCGTCGCCATACTTAGGGTGGCCTCTCGAAAACACCTCAGCCTTTGTTTTCTCTCAAGATGCTCCAGAGCTGATGCCCCTGGGTTGTGTTGGCGAATTATGTTTCGGGGGCGACCAGGTCGCTGCGGGCTACCTTAACATGCCTGAACTGACCTCGACTAAGTTCTTCCATCATCGTGAGTATGGCCGCTTATATCGATCCGGAGACCTCGGTCGTATGCTGCCCGATGGCTCTTTAATTATCCTGGGGAGGATCGACACTCAAGTGAAACTCCGAGGACTGAGGATCGAGCTTCAGGAGATCCAAGCGATTGTTCTGAGGGATAGACTTGCCAAGGCCTGCACGAGTGTGCTTGCTACAATCGGGGGTGCTTCTACAGAGCAGCTAGTTTTGTTCTACGTTCCTACTAGTTATGAACGCCCGGGCTTTAGCATATTGCCCATTACAGATCCGATAAGAAAGTCGATGGTCATGATACAGCAGACGCTGCGGGATGCTCTGCCAAATTACATGGTGCCGTCTTTCGTTATTCCAATATCTACTCTACCGTTGACATCATCTGGGAAAGTCGATCATGACTCGCTGCGTTCTTCCGCTAGCGACCTCTCGGGCGTAATATTAAACTTATGCAGCACCATGCAAAGTGTCGTTGAAGATTCCCTCGAATGGACCGAGATCGAGGTTTTGCTGGCAGGAGTTATTTCAGAGACGCTGCGCGTCGATAAGAAGGTAATCAACCGATGGGGTTCTTTTGCTGCCCTCGGAATAGACTCGATCTCCGCGATGCCTCTAGCGCGGAGGCTCCAAACAATCCTAGGGAAACGAATTCCTCTATCCCTTATTCTATCAAATCCTAGCGTCGGACGACTTGCTTTAGCCATCGCCGAGGACACATATACAACAACAGTCCAGCCCAATGGAAAGACAGTCGCTCTGCCTCAGCCGCTGGCGGAAGCCGTTCGGAGACGCTTTGATGACCGGGGAGAGGGGTGCGTGGAGAATATTCTTCCGTGTACCCCTTTACAAGAAGCTATGCTTTCGTCTTCTCGAACGTCTTCTGGTGGGTCTTCTTACTGCAATCAGATGATATTCCGACTTTGCCTGCCCTCGCAGACTATGAAGAAACACTGGGACGTGATGTTTAAACGCCATGGAATCCTGCGGACGTGTTTTGTAACGACTGAGGATGCCCGTCATCCAATGGTCCAAGTGGTTTTGACGTCTCACATTCCTACGTGGGAGACTGTCAAGGCAGACAGGGCTAATTTCCAGGATCTGATATCCCGGCATAGAAGCTCCCTTCCTTGTGCGCTTGACAATGGTGAGCCTCCAGTATCCCTCTCCTTTTTCCAACTTGAAAACTCCATAGAATATCTGTCATTTATTTGCCATCATGCCGTCTATGATGGTGTCTCGATGAAGCAACTCCTTGCGGAAATCGAGGCGGTATCACGGCACGAGCAGTTACCGGCTGTTCTACCTTTTGAATCATTCCTTCAGGAAACGCTTCCTCTACATCCCAAAGCGGATAGTTTCTGGGAAGAGCACTTACGTTCATTTTCTCCATCTCGCTTTGGCAAGTTAACCTCTGTTAACCATCCCGACTCGTATGTAATATCGGGAAATGTATCACGTCGTCCATATTCCTCCGTTGCGGCTCGTGCACAGGAACTAGGTGTTTCATTATTACCATTATGCCAGACGGCTTGGGCTATTACGCTCTCTCTCTTGCAAGATAATCGTGATGTCTGTTTTGGAAACGTTGTGAGCGGTCGCTCTATCGCCATAGACCAAATCGATACCCTTGTAGCGCCATGCTTCAATACTGTTCCTGTTAGGATAAATATTTCCAATTTCAAGTTTGCTCATCAAGTCATGAACAAATTTCAACGGCTCAATATCGAAATGATACCATATCAGTTCACTAGTTTACGACATATCCAAACGCGACTCCAGTTACCATATCTTTTCGATACCGTGCTCATTGTCCAACCGCAGGGTTACTCTTTAGATGGGACGGTCTGGTCACTGGAACAAGAACACGGCGCCATGGATGTAAGTTATTAGTTGATTGCTGCTTATTTAGACCAATAAGCTAACTCCAGGACAGGTGCCTCTTGTGTGCGAGATCACCCCTTGGCAGGAACGAAATATCCTTACTATGCAACTACACACAAATCTGTGAGCTTCAGGCCCCATCTCGACTACACTTTCGGTGTGATGCTTACCTACGAATAGTTCAATCTTCTCACGTCATATTTCATCACTTATACTAGATATCTTCCAGGATGTTTTTGAAGCCTGTCTAGAACGCCCATCGTCGCATATGCCAACCACTTCCAACTTGCCAGCCGAACGGCAGAATCATATTTCCAGTTTGACAGTATCGCGGGAACTAGCAAGAACGGATACAGATCTCGTGGCACCGGATAAATATGAGATCGACGAATCCTGGAGTAGAACTGAATCGATTGTTCGTTCGGTGCTATCCAGACTAGTAAATATCCCGGAGGAGAGGATTGGACGGCACGTCTCGCTATATCGCTTTGGCCTAGACAGTATTGGCGCGGTTCAACTAGCAACTCTTCTTCGTCGAGAGTCATGCGTCATATCTGCAGTAGACGTAATTGAGAATCCGACCTGCGCAGGCATCGCCTCTCGCCTGACGACCCCCGATTGCGAAAAAGCGCGTTTCGTCTATGGCTTCAGCAGCTTTCAGGATACCGTCAGTAGGTATTTAGATAGAAATCCCAAATCACCCAAAGATTATGAAGCATTGCTGCCATGTACCCCGACACAACAGGGTATGATATCCCAGTTCCTTAACTCAGATGGAGCGCACTACTTCAACTACATAGCCTGGGTGCTGCGAGCCGGAGTTGATTCTCAGCAAATCGCTGAGGCGTGGGTACGGCTTACGGCTCACTGCCAGATATTACGGACTGGGTTCACACCGGTTGATCACAAGGACACCTCCTACGCGATGGTAATTTACCCCGTGGCTGGCTTCTCCGCTCCGGTGTCGATTCGACAATCTAGCTCCTTCGATCGTTCAGAATGGCGTGCAGGTGCCGCCTTAAAGGTTCTCGAAAACCTTTCGATACCGCCCTGGCAAGTCGTCATCGTAGACGACGGATCCGGTCAATCGACTATGCATCTTGCTATGCATCACGCATTGTATGACGCAAATTCACTACGATACTTACTTGGCCGATTGGCTGAAGCGCTGTCGGGTGTCACGAGCGGAGGTTCTCCTTCAATCCATTCAGCTCTATCTGCTTGCCTCGATCCCGCACATTCTAAATCGATCTCGGAAGCATTTTGGAGAGCGAAAGCCGCCGACCTCGTTGTTAGCAAGTTCCCGGCGATGACGCCACTTCATATTTCTAACCGCACTTCATTAACCGTATCTATGACAAGCGATGTGTCTTCTGATAGTCTTCGTCGCATGTCTTCCCAGGCAGACGTTACGGTCAGGGCCGCGCTACAGGCAGCTTGGACCCGGGTGCTTTCTTCCTATCTTGGGGAGACGTCTGTTACGTTTGGAATTGTTCTTGATGGACGTTCCACGCAGGAAGAACGAGATGTAATATTCCCAATGGTAACAACTTTGCCTGTTCTCGCGCGCAACTCTAACTCCAATGCCGAGCTTCTCGAAGACATGATGCGGTACAATACAAGTCTACGTCGGTATGAGCGTACGCCCCTTTCTAAAGTGCAGCGGTGGCTCGGCCGACCTGGTAGCCAACTATTTGATACTATAATAGCGTATCAAACCGCGGATAAAATCGAAATTGAGCATCCGTGGGAGATATTGGAGGAGGCCGCATCAGTTGAATATGCGGTTGCGCTTGAAGTCGTTGAGACGACTTCGGGGATACTTCAACTGTATCTGACGCACCAAGCAGATATCCTGCCAACCGAACAAGCGCGTCTTCTCCTGCGGCAGTTCGATGCCTTACTCGCGGACCTTCTCACATTCCCTCGTGGTCATTCCGATAAGCTTTCTCGCCTCACACCTGAAATATTCTCTATTCTTCCGGCGGATAGCCAGCAGATTCCGCCTCCTGCAGACCTTCTACACCAGCTTGTTGAAAATTCTGCTCAGCGCATACCAACATCCACTGCTCTTGAGTTTGTTAGGGAGCTGGGAAACCCGGTCTACATCAGGCGTTGGACCTATCGCGAGTTGGACGAGATGGGAAATCGGGTCGCTAATATGCTATCACATCACAATACGCCACCAGGTAGCATTATCGCAACATGTTTCAACAAGTGCCCGGAGGCCTACTTCTCAATCCTTGGGATTCTGAAGGCAGGATGCGCATTTCTGTCTCTTGATCCCGGCGCCCCAGTATCGCGGCTCGAATTCATCTTGAGCGATTCCGCGGCCTCTTGTTTACTTATCGAATCGTGTTTGGGTGATAGCTTGGATTTAAATATAACAGTTCCAATTTATACGGTTATGGAGCGTGAACTCTTAAATTTTCCAGCGACCCTAAAGCCTGCTCGAAGATCCCCATCAGATCCGTGTTATTGTCTTTACACAAGCGGTACGACAGGTACTCCGAAAGGTTGTCTTATAAGTCACGATAATGCCGTCCAGGCCATGCTTGCTTTTGAGCAACTTTTTTCTGGTCACTGGGACGTACATTCTAGATGGCTACAGTTTGCTTCGTTCCATTTCGACGTATCTGTCTTGGAACAGTATTGGTCCTGGTTTGTAGGTATCACTGTTGTTGCGGCGCCCAAGGACCTGATACTTGCAGACATAACCGCCACGATATCAAGTCTAGACATTACCCATATCGACCTAACGCCGAGTCTAGCGAAGCTTATTCATCCTGACGAAGCGCCAAGCCTATGTAGAGGCATTTTTATTACCGGAGGCGAGCAACTTCGGCAAGAGATATTGCAAGCGTGGGGACCGAAGGGGGTTATTTATAATGCTTATGGCCCCACGGAGGCCACTATTGGTGTTACGATGTTCCAGAGGGTTCCTGCTAATGGTAAACCGTCTAATATTGGGCATCAGTTTCCAAACGTGGGTACTTACGTATTAGAGCCCGGTACCGAAATCCCGGTACTTAAGGGCGGCGTCGGAGAGCTGTGCGTGTCTGGGAGGCTTGTCGGCCTGGGGTACCTAAACCGGAAAGATCTCACCGAGGAGCGTTTCCCGGTGCTTGAGCGATACGGCGAACGTGTATATCGTACGGGCGATTTGGTGCGCGTGCTTCATGATAGCTCATTTGACTTCTTAGGCCGTGCCGACGACCAGGTTAAGCTGCGCGGCCAGAGGCTCGAAATTGGCGAAATCAACCATGCCATTAAGTCCGGTCTCCCTAATCAAGTGACGGATGTATTCACCTTAGTTACAAGATATATGGGGCAAGACAGAGATCTCCTTGTTTCGTTTCTAGCCTCCGACGTGGGCTCGCGTCGCCCTACCGATTTGCAAATCGCTTCTGATCAGATATCACTGAACTTGTCTCGCTCAGCGCTCGAGGCTTGCAGAGACCGCCTTCCTGGATACATGGTTCCCACTTACGTTTTTTGCGTGCCCTTCATCCCTCTGTCGGCAAATAATAAAGTAGATACGAAACGTCTGAAACAACTCTTCGCAGAGCTACCCCATGATCACTTGCGGGATGGTACGACGGGCTCAACCAGCACTGAGAGGGCACTTAATGAAAAGGAACGATTGATAGCGTTAGCTATCTCAACTATAACAGAGGTCAAAGATACCGAGATCCACCCATCGTCTTCGATATTTGAACTCGGCATCGACTCGATTAACGTTGCGCGGCTAGCTATCGCTCTTCAATCCCGGGGATTCACCCTCGCAGCTCCTTCGCTCATTTTACGACATCCTCAACTAAGTCATCTCTCCCAAGCCCTCACCCAAGCGACCCCTATGACTCTCAACAGACAAACTCTTCAAATCAAGCAGTCCATTCGCGCTCAATACCATAGGAATATTGGTGCAGTGTGTAGGACTTTAAATATCGATCAACCAGACGTGGAATACATCGCGCCATGCACTCCCCTTCAAGAGGGAATGATTACTAGATCAAAGGCCTCTGAGATTCAATCGGCATATTTTAGTCAGTTTCAGATCTACCTCGATACTACGGTGTCGGTGAGTCGCCTAAGAAATTGTTGGGATAGCGTATTTGTCGAATATGCCGTTCTAAGGACGACGTTCTTCCCTACTTCAGATGGGTATATCCAAGTCGCAACCAAGAAAACGGCTGTGCCCTGGTTTGAGGTTAATCCAGAAGAAAAGGATATCGCAGTTCTCATGTCAGAACGTCGAGACCGCTGGATTGCGTCGAATCAGGATATTCTTGGCAATCCTATAGAGATCGACTACCTCAAGCATCACGGAAAGCAAATGCTCCTCCTTCGGCTGTTCCATGCCGTCTACGACGGCCGTAGCTTTGAACTCCTGCTCCGAAGGGTGAACGAAAAATACTTCCAAATACCACCCGTACGTAGCCCTACGTTCTTTGAGGTATTGCCCTACGGGCCGCTCTTGAAGCATATTGAATCGAGACCTTTCTGGGAAAATATGTTTAAGGAGAGTTCATTTCAACCAATGCCGGCTATTACAGTTCAGTCCGGGGCACTTGACGTCTTATTATCTCGAGTGGTCAGTATAAGCGGATTGGAAACCCAGCGGTTAGCGCTCGGCGTAACACACCAAACCGTAGTCCTGTCCGCTTGGTTAGTTGCATTACACCAACATCTCGGGTTTGTGCCTACTGTTGGCATTGTCTTCTCTGGGAGGTCCCTAGTTTTTGAAGGCATAGAAGACGTAATTGGGCCCGTCTTCAACACGTTGCCATTCCGGGTAGACCTTACTAATCACGACAATTGGATTTCACTCGTACAAGAAGTCCAGGAGTACAGTACTTGTATGCTAGAGTATGTGCATACGCCACTTCGAGATGTACAAAAGTGGTGCTCGAAGGGAAAACCATTATTTGACATCCTCTTGACGTTTGACCGGGAGGACGTCCTCCCAACAGCAGAACCTAGATCATCATTCTGGTCATCGGTACAGTCGACTGGAATCCCCGACTACCCACTGGCGCTCGAGGTAGTCTTATCACGAGACCAATCCCTGCGAACCAGTATCGTCGCTCAGAAGAATATTGCTACAGAAGCTGCTATTAGTTTCTTACTAGACGAATTCAGCCAAGCTCTCATAGCCTTCGCCAATTCAGAAAGTGATATGCCGCTTCCGAGTGGTCCCATGGCGTCCGGTGGGTCGGGCACCGTATCGCAAAGTTCATACTTGGTAAAGTCAAATCTTTCGACTACGGAAATAAATGGATCCAAAATCTTCAACAACATCAGAACCCGGGAAGCTCGGCACGAAGTGGCCTCCTTGGCTGGATTGCCAGACGAAGAAGTCCAAGAAAACACAAGGTTCCTTGAGCTTGGTTTGGATAGTATTGACGGCATTAAGCTCGCTGCGAGGCTCAAGAAAATTGGCATTCGAATTACAATCAGCGAGCTAATGAAAAACCCCACCTTCAAGAGCATCGCCAATTCCCATATTACCACAGACACGAGCGGCGATGACAATCACAAGGAAACCATTAGCCTAAGCAGCTCGAGCGCCTTCTTGAGGGGATGCTTAGTACAGGATCTAAAAGATCTTCATAATGTCACGGCCATTCTACCGCCAACGCCATTGCAAGATTTCATGGTAGTGGACATGCTGCTATCTGACTTCAGACGATATTTCAATCACGACGTACTAGAGATTTCGCAAAACACAGATATCAACCGACTAAAGTCGGCCTGGACTACAGTATATGCCAACTCCCCAATTTTACGAACGACGTTTTCAGCGATCGACAGCCCAAACAGTAAAGCCGCGTTCTGTCAAATTGTCCGAGACCAACCCTTCGAATTTAAGCCGACAGTGGAGCTTTCCGGTTTAGACGATATCTCGAAAGTAATTGACCGGGCCCGGAACAGAGCAGCAGCAGCCAATGGAACGTCAGATCTATTTCAGCTAGCCCTCGTAAATACTCCAAATGGTCGCTATCTCGTCCTCTCAATCGCCCATGCCCTATACGACGGGTGGTCAGTCGAATTACTCCACAGAGACGTGCAAGCAGCGTACGATGGTCACTATCACGCGCGAAGCGCATATGAGCCGTATCTTGCTCATCTACTCTTTAGCTCCTCGACCGCGGGTGAGAGCTTTTGGGCCGACTACCTAATGGAGGCTCGTCCAACTATCCTCCGTCCTATTGTAAATCTGCCCAGCAGCCATACGCCAACAATACATCGATCGGAATTGCTATCTGCACTAGACCCTCGAGGCGTGACGGCGCTATGTAAAAGGTACCACGTCACGCCACAGGTCCTAGCTCAAGGATGTTGGGCGCCGGTACTCGCTTCGATGTCAAAGTCCCTCGACGTTATTTTTGGTGTAGTATTATCAGGAAGAGACACGGACGAAGCTCGAAACTTGCTATTCCCTACCATGAATACTGTGCCTCTAAGGGTCATACTCCATGGGACAATGACGGAGTATTTCGACTACTTACAGGCTAGCATGTCAGACATCCTGGAATTCCAACACTTCCCACTTCGAGAGGTGCAGAAAATATCCAAATTCAAGGGGGAGAATATCTTCAATACACTCTTCCTCTTGCAAAATATTGGGGATCACACGGTCGGATCGGATAGCGCCATTCTACGATCAGTCCATGCATCGTCCGCTGTGGATTATCCCGTATGCGTTGAAATGGAGATCACTAGGAAGTCAGTCGTGTGGCGCATAGCCGGTGACGAGCGTTATATATCCCTAGAGGATGCGAATCGAATTCTAGCCAATATTGAACGTGTTCTAGGGTATTTTACCGGGGATTATGCAGGTATCCTCGAATTTGACATGTCAGATAAGGTATCCGTTTGTGGGTTAGAGCCGTTCGAACCGAACAGCAATACCACTGACGGAGTAAAAACAACTTTGGGCGACGAAGCATCACGAGAAATAAATTTCGCGCACTTGGAATCGCCTGTATTGGAAGTCTTGTCCGAGCTGTCGGGGATAGACAAGCATATTATTAACCCTAATCATTCCATATATTACCTGGGTCTGGATTCTATCAGCGCTATCAAAGCATCATCTATGATCCGAAAACGGGGGCTAGACGTTTCTGTCCGTGACATACTCGAAGCAACATCTATACGCGAAATAATAGATCAGGTAGCAAGTCACGACAAGCAGTCAAAAGCTCGCCTTACGGATTCGCCGTCGCGACTCGACTCGATACTTAAACAAGCTGAAATAGATTCTCTCCTCAAGGATGCCGGGTTAGATGAAGCTGATGTAGAAGCTGTTCTGCCAGCTCTACCCATGCAAGTGCACATGCTAAGCACCTGGCAAAACACAAACGGACTTCTCTTCTTCCCGCGATTTACTTTCCAGCTTCGTGGAAACACCAGCCACGAAGCGATCTCGAAAGCATGGTCTATGCTTATATCTGAGACTCTGGCGTTCCGAACACACTTTGCCGCGACCAAATCCACCGAGATCCCCTTCGTCCAAATCATTACGAAATCAATGTCGATAGATTATTCCAAGCACAACCCGCCGGATATCGTACAAGGTCGCCAGGTCTACGAGGAGTCCGTGACGCCCTTCTTATATATCCGCGTTGAGAATTTAAGCCTAGAAAACCACCTTGTTCATCTACAGATTCATCATGCCCTATACGATGCCATCAGCCTGCCAATTTTAATGAGCCGTTTCTTAGAGATATGCGAGAATAGCCTGACACCGACCCTGAGCGCTTATCAACCTAGGTGGTCTGAGTTCGTGTTGAGTCACTATTCCCCTACTATACAGCAGCGAAGACAAAAGTTCTGGATTTCATATCTTCGAGGAATAGCCCCAACGCGCATGCTGCCTCTGCAAAACACTTCAGCAGATATTCAGAAGACTGGGGTAATATCACTGTTTAGGCGCAATGCGATAAACAACGTGTCGAGAGTTAAAATGGTAGGTTCAGCCCACGGGGTAACGCTGCAGGCGCTCTTTTTCGCAGCCTACTCAAAGGCTTTAGCAGCTATACGGCAGTCCGACGAACCAGGCGAACATAATAGAGACGTTGTTTTTGGAGTTTATCTCGCAAATAGAACAAGCTTTACTGGCATTGAAGAAGCGCCATTTCCGACGTTGAGCATCGTACCTCTTCTCGTCAGAAACCCGTTGACCCAGTCAGTCCTTAATTTAGCTATTGAGATTCAAAAAGATATTCTTGAAATCAGTAGCTTTGAGAATGCTAGCGTGAGCTTGTGGGAGATTTACGTTTGGACGGGGATACGGATTGAGAGTTCTGTCAACTTCCTCGCTTCCCCCATGAATCCAAGCACCGCATACACGACGCGCAGTGTTACGATGACCGAAATATCTGATAATCCGATATCAAACCCCGATAGTGACGGCTCATCGTGGAGCGCTCCACGACCAAATGGGCGCTTTACATCACAAAACGAAGCGATGGAGGTGTATATGGTGAGTTCATTCTTATCCATCCAAAACAGGGACACGACGACGCTAACGATCAACAGCATACACTGGATGTCGAAGTGGCCATACGTGAGGGTAATATGGATATTGGCATATTCAACTCTCCCTTTCTCTCGGAGTCCCAATCCCAAAACATAATTGGGGACATTACTACCATATTAGAGGCTATACATTAGGCTACGGTGAGCAAAATCTTCGAATGTCACTATAGACGACTAGACCAGCCGCTTCTTGATATTACAAACAGCAGATAGGAAGTCCAACTGAATGGACCTAAGAGGCCAGTTTAATTGCGTTGATTTGCATATATTTCGCCTTCCCATAACGACAGACTGTTATTTTCCTTCTCTCGATTCTATCCTGTAGATGCTTAACCCTCCATCCCGTCGTGCGGTCTTGTTCCGTCTTCTTCTTAAAACCCATATTCGTTCACTGCCAGGTTATAATTTATACTATAATACACAAGGGCAGTATGAGATGGTTAACGTTACCTGTCAGGTAATGGCATTACCAACCATCCTTGGAGTTGAGATGGCAAAATCATACGATTCGCCTGATTGCTTGTTGAGATATCTGCATCCCCGCTATTATGTAAACGTTAGAGTCCATTGCACAAGACAGGACAGGTAAGGCCGTTTGGGGGACAACTTAACAAAAGTCCCATTAATACTTCATCGCGAAATCGATTATCGCAGCCCCAATTAACGCATACGAGATTGCCAAGTTCGCTCGAGCACCTCCTACTAAAGCTAAGCCGATGAGGCAGTTGGAACCCCTCATATAACGGCTGTTATAGGTAGGTAGGTCATGCCAATGCTATCGTATTATGTATTATCATTAGGGCGAAAGGATGGCCTAAAGAGGAAACGAGCTCACTAGAAGCCTCGGTGAGTATATCTACAACTAAATCGGCGAAAGAACCGTGTTTCCCCCATACCAGCATGGTGTTACCTGGCTACGAACAATTGGGGGTTCAGTATGCCAAGCTCAAAGACACTAGGGTTGAGTGGAACGAACAGTGGCACGTTACCCAGTCATACTTCACCCTTAGGTTAGGTGCTCTAAAGAATTAGTTGTTATAGAAAAAAGTCTTCAATGCAACGTCCAGATATAGAAGTAGTTAGTCAAAGCCCTACGTTATAGGCATTCGTTATAGGTATTTTAGACTCGTTGTCTGGGGAAGTCCAACAACGTGCGGAGAATCTAGGCCTTTCGCAAACTTCGGGATCACCCCCAGGATTGTAATGCACTACTACGCATACATTAACAACCCAGGTGACCCGGGTGAGCTTCAACCTCTTTACCTCTCTTACACATTTCCTCAATCGTTAGTTTGCTATGTATGCGACGAAGCCGAGGGAGTGATAAACAGGTTAGAGAGAGTACAGAACCAGTAAGCTGTCGTGCCTGACAATTGCTTCGTATCTGGCTCGCTTTGCGATAAAGTTGCAATATCGTGGTCCAAGTCTCGGTCGTCTTACTTCTCTAGGAAGGTCTGCAATACAACCACCAATCAATTCCCAGGTCATAAGAGTTGTAGTATTATCGACCACTGTTTTAAGCGCCAGACCAGTCGCGGCCGTCTAACAGCCAAGGTCAATTTATAATGACAACTTAATAGGGGATAGGCCTATAGCTTTCTCTCGCAGAGGGCAGCCTTAGGACTTAAGCAACAAATATTGCATCTGCCAAGCTAAGAGTCCTTATCTCAACATGTCCTACCATAGGACTCAGCGCGTCACACACCCGCCCTAACGAGGTAGTCTTGCTTTCCTCGTCTGCCGGGATACAGATTGCGACATTGGCGCAGCGGAGGTCAGCCGATGCGCCAAGGCTGACCCCCGGGAGTACCAAAAGATTGGAGCTAAGCCTTGACAAGAATGTGCCATAGGTAGTCGAGATATACTTGAGAGATGTGAGCAGAAGAGACATTCTCGAATTGGAAGTTGCATGAATGCATATCAAAGCTCCAATAGCATTAACGAGCTCGTAGTGGTTGTCTGTAGTCCATCAGGCGCCCTGGCAGCTCGGGGTGTTGAAAATATATATACTGCAAAGGAGGCAAACGATAACTCTAAAGCCCTAAAGAAAGCGACTGCAATTCAAGGCCCAGGTGGAAAACCCACGAGGCTAATCGAATAAAGGGTTAAGCCTTGTCCGGTGTGTGGGTACACCGTATCGTGAAATTGAAGCCCGACCGATAGAGCAGTCCGGCGCTATTTCGTCCCAGTCAAACCTCCGACGTCTTGGCATGCCAGCCAGCCGGCCTACCGTGTTCAGGGAACCTACTCCGAACGCCATAGGCCCCTGTCAAGACGTGTGGTATGCCGCTGCAACTGACAATCACTTTCCTTTCGTGAACTCGTATCAGCAGGGGGGAAGCTGTCAAGCTTATTGTGCATCCCGCCAATGGGAGGGAGCTGTGCTCGTGAATCTTGACGGCTTTCTCGAACGGAGGAATATCTGTGAGATGTTCGGTCAACGGCACACGACCGTAGTCAGTAGGCCGACAAATCAAGACATGTTAAACTCCAACCCTACCGATAAGCATCATGTCTGTCAGTCATCACGAACCTTTTCGAAAGAGGAAGTTCAATGAGGAAGGATACCAGGGTCGAGGCCGAATACCAAGAAGCTCGAGCTATATAAACACTCGACGTTGAACGATCGTAGAACCATCAAGCCCAAGCACAAGCACAGCAATTCGTCTCTGCTGCTTCTCCTTCGTGATGATCCGATCATTGTTGTTACTCGGCCTTCTAGGCGCATCACTGCCCGCCCATGGCCACCCTACCCAATCTTACAAGGCTGGGCTCCGGCGCCGGACGGTAGACCTAAATGCCTACCGTCTAAAGGAGACGGCCGAGTATACGAACAAGGCTGCAGCAAGCACCAACAAGGCCGTCCGTCTTCTAAAACGGGATTCCTACGTCGACACCGCGACTGAGCTCGTCAAGAGTACTGTCCCCGGAGCCACGTTCCGCCTCGTTGACGACCACTACGTTGGCAAGAACGGGATTGCTCACGTCAACTTCAAGCAGACGGCTCATGGGTTGGATATTGACAATGCCGACTTCAATGTCAATGTAAGCCTCGAAGCCGGTAGCTATGGGAGAAGTTGATGAGTTTGAAACTAATTGCTTATTAGATTGGCGCCGATGGGAATGTCTTCTCATACGGTAACTCATTTTTCACGGGTTCCATCCCCGAAGAAAGCCCTCTTCAGAAGCGGGAGTTCTCAGACCCGACGCAAGCACTCTCGGGGGCTACTAAACTTTTGGAATTACCTGTAACCGGGGACGCCTCCGCGGAGGCGACCGACGGCACCGAAACTTTTGTGCTCAAAGGAACTTCAGGCGCGATGAAAGACCCAGAAGCCCGCCTAGTCTACTTCGCCAAGCCTGACGGTAACCTAGCTCTTACATGGAGGATAGAGACCGACATCTTAGACAACTGGCTACTGTCGTACGTTGATGCAAACACCAACGAAGAAGTTCATGGTGTGGTCGACTACGTCGCCGATGCTACGTACCTGGTATAGTGAGTATAATCTATACATCCATTCGCAACCTCGTGTCTAATGCCCCGATAGCCCGTGGGGAGTAAACGACCCCGATGTGGGCGAGCGAGAAGTCGTAACGGACCCGTGGGACCTCCAGACATCCGAGTTCACGTGGATATCCGACGGAACGACCAACTACACGACTACACGCGGAAGTGAGTTAATTTCCAAACCATCTACTGTGTCGTCTTATGGCGACATATAGCTCGTTGCACGTATAGTGCACGCTTAGGATGTAACGACTGACCTTAAATCTTATCCACAGACAACGGCATTGCGCAAACCAACCCGGATGGTGGATCAGACTATCTCAACAACTATCGCCCAGACAGCTCGTCCCTAAAGTTCGAGTATAAGTGGGACGCAACTTTGACGCCGCCGTCAACGTACGCAGATGCTTCGGTCGCTCAGCTCTTCTATACGGCGAACACGTACCATGATTTACTGTATGACCTCGGCTTCACCGAGGAGGCCGGCAACTTCGAAACCAATAACAACGGACAGGGTGGCAAGGGTAACGACTTCGTCATCCTCAACGCGCAGGACGGCTCCGGCACCAACAATGCTAACTTCGCCACCCCTCCCGATGGACAGAACGGACGGATGAGGATGTACATTTGGACAGAGTCGACCCCTTATAGAGATTGCGCCTTCGAGGCCGGCGTCATTATCCACGAATACAGTCACGGATGTAAGTGACAATCCATTCTTTATTGAGTAGCCCGAAGAAATGACATGGCTGATATTTCTCCCGTATTAGTGTCGAACCGCCTGACCGGTGGCCCTGCAAACTCCAACTGCCTGAACGCGCTTGAATCGGGTGGTATGGGCGAGGGCTGGGGCGACTTCTTCGCAACAGCTATCCGCCTACAGCCTGGCGACACTCGGAATACGGATTACAGCTTAGGCGCGTGGGTTTACAACAGCCCCGAGGGCATCCGAAACTATCTATACTCGACAAGCCTCGACACCAACCCATACCAATACGTCACGCTTAACACGTACAATGAGGTGCACGATATTGGTGAGGTGTGGGCTACGATCTTGTACGAAGTCCTATGGAATCTCATCGACAAGCACGGCAAGAATGACGGTCCCAAGCCTGAATTCGACCAGAACGGTGTCCCGACCGACGGAAAGTACCTGACTCTGAAGCTTGTTGTTGACGCTATGGCCCTGTAAGTACCTGAACCCAAGACATGGCGTGACGCCTTGAGATAGTGCGATGAGCTGACCCTCTATTCTTTCTAGCCAACCCTGCAACCCCAACTTCGTTCAAGCCCGTGATGCCATCATTGACGCTGACGAGGCATTGACCGGCGGTGACAACGTCTGCGAGCTGTAAGTAAATCTAGCAACTCAAACCAACACGATAACTGACAAATGACGTTTTAGCTGGACTGCATTCGCTAAGCGTGGTCTCGGTGAGGGCGCTGCGTACTCAAGCAGCAGGCGCACAGGAAGCAACACAATACCCAGCGGAGTGTGTTAGATGCATTCTTAGCCAGACCTCTACACACCGTCTATGAGCTACTGAGTCGGATCTTTAGAGCCACGGAGGAGCTCCTAGTCGAGATGGTCAGCAAAGGTAATACTGAGGGTATACCAAGGTTACGGCGGGCTAGCCTCGTTTGATAGCATACCCGATTAATTAAAATATTATTTTATTCCCTGATTTCTATTACATCCCAAGCTGAGTGGAGTGAATGACTTTCTGTCATAGGAATGGACATATTTAAACAAATTAGGTATCAAATCCGCGGTTTGGGGGAATCTATGGTTATTAATAATAGCAAATAGTCCACCAAGGTACTCATTTTTGATAACCTAAAGCTAGCGAATTGCAACGTTCTCAGGACAAAATCCCATGTCGATGTCATGTTGCAAATATAGACACGATATAATACATGTATATTAGCATACCGATAACTAGACATTCTTCACGCAGTTTCTCGGTCGGCTAAACCAATATGTGTGAGTCGACCCTGGTGAACGGTCTGGTCTTTTTTCTCTTACAACTCGACTAAAGATCCTTGAAAAACCTGTCTGTCTCCTTGCCGATCCAGTTTGATCTCTCTATAATATTTTCGACGGACCAAAGCCCCTCGTCAGTGACATAAGCATGGACGAAGATAGCAGGAATCCATTCAAAGTATGAATTCCTTACGCGGACCCTTTTCCCTCGTACTTCATCATGCTCACCGTCACTCAAAACCTTTTCGACGAGATCAGCACCTTTTACGATTCCCTTCCACGCACGTACGAGTTCTGTTGGGCTATTTTCCTCCGCCAGGTGATCTTTAATCAAGCCTGGGCGAGCTATCTTTTCCGTTTCACTTAGTATAACAACCTTTGCGTTTGGTGCAACATGTCTCTGGCAGAGAATGGCAGGGAGTGATCCAATTTTCTAAGGGTACGATTAGTACATGAGTACTGATGCTAGCAGAGCTCTGGTAAAGGACAACGAAGGATATACGGTATACGTATTGACTTACATTGCTAACGTCGCCCAATGTGCTAATGCGGTCAGCCCCAAGGACGACGACATCGATTCCGTCAGCGGCCAGAGCCGAAGAGGCATCTGTATAGAGTGTCATATTTAAATCTACCGAATCGTTTTCTACCTCGAGCAGCTTCGAGGCTAAAGTCACACCTTCGTAGAGGGGTCTCGATTCTAGAATACGAAGGTCAACCGAAACGCCTAGGCGGGCAGCAGCCTGCAAAAGACATGCCGATATAGTAGAGCTAGAGGACAGTGTAAGGATAGAAATAGTTTCTTTGGATCCTATAGATTGGATAACATGTTGGCGGAGATAGTCGACGAATGCGTCACGAATGCGATCGGTCGTATATTTACGTTGGCTCAACTGGTTCTCAAGGGCATCGGCAATCATCCGAACCTTCTCTCGTGTCGGTATGTCTTGTGTGATTATTTTCTCAATTCGGTCGAGTGCCTTGACTGTAGCACTAGTGATCGCGGCTCCCATACTCTCGCGAGTTTGACAGATATGCCATGCGGCCATTCGGATATTCGCCCACCAGTTGTCATCAATCACATCGGAATCCATCTCTACAATAAGATTCCTCAAGGTTGATATCGCCAGGTCGGCAAGCTGCCTAGCACCGCTTTCATGATCATCTCGCAGCTGTTGTAGGCCGGACGTTAGGACTTCAGCCGCTCTCTGGCCCAGATCGTACTCGGGCCACACCCTTCGCAAGCTATTGACGAGCTTCGGGACGCCACCAAACTCGTCCGACCCATTCACGTCTAATGGATTGAACCATTCAAATCCTTCATGCTCCCAGTCGATGGTGATCCCCTCTTCACCTCTCCCTCCTTCGGACTTTTCTTTGAGACGAAAGCCGAATGGATTGATGGTCCACTCGCGACCAACAGACTCATCGATGAAAGAGTATGGTTTACCGACGCGAAACAGTTCGATCGAGGACGGTGTCAATCCCGTCTCCTCGTTGATCTCCCGCAAAGCGGTGGCGAGTGGAGTGGCATCGTACTTCTCGACACTGCCGGATATGGGAGCAAATTTGTGCTGGTAAGTACTGACCTTACCGCTGCGTTTAAACAAGGCTACTTGGGCCTTCCTCACGTCGCCGTGGGGGAACTTGAAAAGAAAGGATCCTGCGACAGATCGCTTTTTGAGCCCGTCTTTCCCTTTCGTGGCATCGCTTGAAGACATTATGTACCTCCGATCGAGTGAATATTTAGTACGAGTTATTCTTGTAAATGGTCTCAATACGCATCGAGGAGAGATAGCCAGTACAGCTTTAAAGAAGGAGCCATAGTATATCCCGTACATCACGGGGTAGCCGCAGATTGTTAGTCGGCTCGTGGTACGTTTTCCTCATCATAAGTGCGTGCCACTTACCAATCAGCTAGTTGGAGGGGGGGATTTGGTTATGAGATGATGACGGGTACAGAGCATAGAGATATTGCATGTCGAGCTACAGCTTCAAGTGGGATTTTTATAATAAAGAATTTTATGAATTAAATCAAAACCGCAACATCAATGTATTCTCAAATATATAGGTACCGATATATGCATTTTCCTAACGTTCCATGCCTAATAGCATCGTTAATTCACACATTTATCCTTATTTTTCTACCCCCTTAACGAATAAGATTATTTTTTAAACGCAGTCCCGCTAAACCCAAACCAAACAGTACAAATACCGCCAACACGCTGTTTTATTTTCCTGTCCCCATGATTAAAAGAAAGAACTTATGGAGAAAACTCCATAAATGTAAGTATATATAGGTAGCTTCGCGGAAATAATGGGCTTCCCTTAAGGAGTATGTAAGAGCATGGTTTATGTTTGGGAGAGCTGCTTCTATTAATGGATAGAGTCACAGCAAAACCGAAACTTGTCCATAACTTACAAGTAGTCCGACGTCGCAATCTTATACGCTCTGAGCTCCCGTTCCGCTACTCCCGTCCATCTTGTCAAACCCGGCATGGGGCCGGTTCCGTAGCGCGCTCCGAATGGCTGACTCGGGTCGCTGCGCCCATACGCTGTAGCCCGATTCGCTGTGAGGATATAAGACTTTATTCTTCGGGTTCTCAACCCATTCCGAGAGGCGAGGTTTGGGCCGTGCCGCAATGGTTTCCATATCCTGCACGATTTGCTGACAGAATAGATCTAGAGGTAAGTCGTTGACATCGTTGCCGAAAGGGTTCTCAACTTCGTGACCTATGAAAAAAATGCCTAGGATAATATAGGACGCAGCTACGGTAGCCGGAATTGTGATCCAGTCAAGTTCGAGAAACAATTGGAACGGCAGGAGGAACACATAAATCCATGTGATTTGCGAAATAGCGATGGCATAAGCAATAGGAAGGGGGGTATTAAGAACTCGCTCGGTACCGACTAGGACGTCGTTCAAGGCTTGAAGTTGGTTGTCTGTAGGTTATGTCATGTCAGTAAAACTTGCGCGTTCATTCAGCTGGAAACGACTTACAGGCGGAAGTCTGTTGCATTCCAACAGGTAATTGGCCATTGAGCGCCAGTTCATCTACGTATGCCGTGAGATAACAGAGGATCTCTAGTGGAAGATTGCCCAGGGGGGTCTCGGCTTTCTTCATTAATTTCCGGGGATTCGAAGCTGCAAATGATAAACCGAGATTCTCTCCAACCGCCTTGAACAATCCCGACTTCGGCTTTATCGCATTTTCTTCCGTGGCAGATCTAGCAAAGGTGTCAAGATGATCGACTAACTCTACAAGGTCGTCGTAGTACGTGTACGGTTCGAATCTGAGCTTGTGCTTCAAGGATACCGCAAAGGCTACGATTAAATTCATGGCGGTTCTAGCCCTAGTTAGCAGATATGGACATACGTCAAAGCTTTGATCGGAATCTCACAATTTCGCTAGTAGGTCCTTCTTGGAAGATCCCTCGCGTTCGACGGCATGTATCCAGAAGACTCGGCCGAGTCCTTGGCAGGTGAATATCAACTGGCTCCAGTATTTTCTGCCCTCGGCATATCGCTCATACGCCGTCGAGCTGCGGAAGGATAAGCCCAGACCCACGACGAAACCAGTAACAGTGAGCAAGATGGAACTGATTCCCAAGTTAACCCCTGGGACCTTCTTTGAGACGACAGTGACAAGACTCGCCCAGGCGGCGACGACAAGTAGGGGGACAATCATTTTGGGGAGAATGCTGCCGTGTAGCTGCATGAACAGAGGCCATTTTGAGTGCTTAGAGAGATCACGAGGACCGGTCTAAACAATGGAAGAGTTAGCACTCGTTACGCAGCATAATTGGAATTTGTACCGTACAAAATAATTTTCTATATCCATGCTCGTGTTTCTCCGGCTGAAGGGGTTTGGCGTCGTTGTATTCCGTCGGGGTGACGTAGGATATATATCTTCCTGCACAGTAGGTTGTCTCTTTTCTTGCTCGGTCGAGATATGAAGCGCGGTCGGTTCGCCATAGTGTTGTTGCGCATGAGCAGCGGGTGCTCCTGTGGCACCTGCGTCCTCCGACATCTCGAGAGAAGCTTAAGAAGTGGGAACGAGTGGGGAGATCGAGGGACGACGATGTGATCGGCAAAGAGTAGTAGTATTGCGCAATTATATGGGGATCTACAGAGAACAGTGAAAAGCTGCGCCTTGGTAATCGACAGGACCACAGTATAACAGTCTATTAATTATCACAGCCGCGAGCTGGAAGCTGTCTAAGTGAAAACGAAGTGAAAACGAAGGAGAGGATACACCAGGATCGGTGAAAGTTGAGGTTGAGTATCCCAGGGTAAAAAGAATAGAATAGAAAGAAATTTCAAACGGAGACCTTAAGTATGTCCCTGTCAAATCCCACTTCCTTGCGCATAAATGAGCTGGGCATCGCAGCTTTAAATATCTGCTTCAGCATTGGGAACTTTCAGCCCGAGATTTTATCAGAGTCCTAGTGTACTGGGGATATTCTACATGACTGTTCTAGGTCTAGTCGTCACCTCGATGGAGTTAATTGAAACGGAGAGAAATGCCCAAGGGGACCAATGAGAGGGAGTCTCGCAGAATAACGGGCGAATTAGATGCTACCAGCCAACGTGGGCTTCTAGTGTAGAATTTCCTAGAATAGGATCTTGGCAGCGCAGGGGGATTTAGCATGGGTTGTTTTGTACGTAGGTATGTATCATGGGGTGGCATTTTGTGGCTATCGCCTGTGCGCCAGCCTGTAACCAGATGAGTTACATCAACGTTCGTTCTCAAATGCAGGTCTTACATAGGAACGCAGCAAGACTACAAAGGTAAATCTCTAGCCAACTTGACTCGATGGGAGCCAGGAGAGCGTACAATAGCGCTCCAGATGCAATTCAAGGAATACGAGTGATATGAACCTCTTGCCCCACAGAAGCTGATGAGATGATCCTAGTCGGTAGCCACTAGACGGGATCGAACGTTTGAACCCTTCGGTCCAGAACGTCTGTTAAGAACGGCTGTTAAGGAACCAACGGCTTTATTCCAAAATAAGCATTCGATCGGCTCGGTACGTACCGCCGTCCTGCCCAAAGATGCAGGTACTGCAGGACACACGGATGACAGTGGCTGAGGGAAGCGGAATAATAAGCCCGTAGGAATACCTACCTAAGTAAAGAAAGCAACTATAGGTAATATACCTATAGGTTGCCGCGGAAATAAACTAGCACCTCTACAAGAGATACGCTGACTGCCCAAAGAGTATATTCAAGTACATATCTAGACCTACATATGTGATATAACGTGGCAGCTGCGTGGCATTAGATGTTTTCTCTCCTTGAGACTTATGTATACGATACCAGTGGAGCAGGGCTCTAGGGATGAAAGGCTATCAGGCCAACATATATCTATGCTTACTATACGAACATATAATTTCTTCATTTGGTTAATTTCTAGCGAGAATCTATATTTAATAGGCATCTACCTAGTCGTTTTGGTCCCATCCCTACCTAAGCTGCCGAAAAACCAGAAAGCATGCCAACTCTTACTATGTAAACCGAACGGCCCTTACCTTTGAATCCTTCCGGATCTACATATTGCATTGCCTATCACACATATATAAATAGTCAATCTTGCATCGTAAGATGCAAAAACACACCACTCAAACTATACCTAGGCGTCTCAAATTTGGGGACATGCTATGCGAATTTCACTCTCTGCATTGTCTTCGTATGTCTTCGTTCCTAAGTAAGCTAACTGCTATAAAGCAGATTTCGTGATGGGCGACCACCCGCTATATGCATCATGCTAATATATATATAAAATAAATATCACCCATAAACTCCCGTAAATGAACATTGAAATCTAAGGAGCCTGGTATCCTCCTATTCTGCAATTCGATGCATATAACCGAAGATGGACGAAACCTCAAATGTAAACAACATCACCGAACAACCGAGTAAGCCCGTTCCTTATCTTCGCGGTCCTTCTTCTTCTTGAATAAGGACTTAAGCATGTTGTCCTTCTTCGGACGAAGCACGACGCTGTCGGATTTTTCTCGGTCGCTGCGACTGTCGTCGATGGCCTTGACCTCTACTTTTTCGGACCGCTTAGATTTGGAGTGACGTTCTGTCTTATCGCTCCGATGACTCTGGGTACTTCGGTGGCTTCGGTGACTACCCGCCTCACTCGCGTTATCGACATCTTTGACGCTACTGCTGCTACCGTCCTTGGGAACGTCATGATGCTCTCCCGGGTCGCCCTTCCGGCTCTTCTGTGGTTTGTGCGACTTGCTAGTCTTAGTCGTTTTACTTGTCTTGGATGTCTTGTCTGTGCGACCAGTTCGATTCGTGCGAACACTACGCTCGGTCCGCGCATCATCACCACCGTACTGACTGCGAATCGCACGATCAGCTTCTGGACTGATAAGCTCAAGGTCGGCCTGACCATCCTCGCCAAAAGGTGCAATGCCCCTTCGCCATATTTCGATACTGCTTAACTCTTCCTCAAGCACAAGAGCCTCGTCAAAGCCCGCGCTTACTTCCGATTCCGGATATGGAGCCCGGTTGGCTTCACCAGGCGCTGGTTGGTACGCCGGGAAAGCCATCGGAGAAGCAGCAGCAGAGTTAGCTTCCTGGATACGCTTCACAATCTTCCAACCTCCAAACATGACCACCGTCACTCCAACTGTCACACCAGCCGCAATAAGGAACTGGGGGCTGGCTAGAAGAGCAAAAATTGCAGGACTTCCACCTTTGAGGACGGCAAGGAAAGAAGGCGACATCTTTCCTAGTAGCGCAGAAAGCTCGGCAAGCGTAAGAGCAACAGCAGCGGCAGCTTCCGGGTTTCCCTGTAGATGCTGAATGATATGCGTCGCAGTATGGTGTAAACATTGAGCCTCCGTTAGTAGGTTCTCAATCTTCTCTATTACGCTCATTGCTTCGCGCTCTTTTTCGACATTCTTGTGGACGGGATCTAGGTCCACCCTTTCTTCTAGATCCGGAGGAAGACTTCCATAAGCTAAGTTCATGTCAATATCCTTCCCCTTCTCCCTTAGGGCCGGATCCGATGTTGATCGGGACACAGGCACGATATGCGTCGGGGTCGAACCGGCCAGCTCACCGGCGTAGATAGGCATCGTTGGCGCATGCGCTAATGTTGGTCGACTCAATGTCATGTCTCTAGGGGCTGTCTCGGCATACGGAGAATGGTATGTACCTGGAGGGCGCGAAGGAGCCGTAGAGGAGACTTCAGTAAGAGTCTTTAGATTGCGTTCAGTCAAGGCAGTTCCCGCCTTGGAAGTAGACCGCTTTGAGCGGTAGCTTCTACGGGAGGAAGCTTGAGAAGCAGCGTCATCGTGAGACGCCCGGCGAGGCCACCTATCATATTCGATGCCGTCATAGTAGCGAGATGCACTCGGTATGTCGATGGTCTCACTACGCTTGATGGCGCGTTCAGCTTTAATAGCCGCCTTTTTCTCTTGATAGGAGGCCTTGGCTTCTTTAAGAACATTGATCAGGTGTCTACCCTGTCGAAGCGATAATTGTTAGGTTACATATCGGCAATAGGATAAATAAAATGAAAAAAGCTCTCTGCTTATGTTGGACTGAGAACGCTGGAAGGAAAAGAGATATTTTTTTGCGGGGCATATTGTAGAGATAGTGTAGATGTAGCACCGGTAGTAGTGTAATAGTGTAATAGTCATAATATTATGACGGTAACAGCGACAAGTAACACGAAATTGTGAAAGGTCATGGCTGCAAACTTACATTGCTGATTATCTTCCCCGACGAGTTCACGATCGTAACAACTTCCACAGGCATTATAGCAACACTTGTTATTCTCCTATAAAGTTGGGAATGAAAACAACAAAGATGAGTTCTAGTTTAATTACTTATGAAGTAGCGGGAAAAGGGACGAGGCGGGAACGCAACCGGTTAGCTAACTAGCACGGTTGTCATTTGTCTGTCCGGCCAACACGCGGCGGTGAAGGGATCGCTGAACATGGACGGGGATAATAAAGTGGGAATAGGAGGTCTAAACATCGATGCACTTGACAGAACTTCGCGGGCAGAACATGAGTTTTATTTAGGTTAACTAAGTACGGATTACTTTAAGTAGTATAAGTACTATGAGAGCCGACGACCTAACCGATCAATATAAGAGGAGGGAAAAGAAAACCACCTGTTTTGGCAAGAGTCCACCCAAGGACCAACAGCACATCCGTCCGGGCTATCGGTCTCGGAGAAAGGTATCGTTGATTGGCTGGGTAAGGGGTAGATCAGGCGTGCGTGCAGGCGCTTCAACTGCACCACGTTGTTGACGACTTTGTGGCGGCCGAGGCGCACGAGGGATAAGTGAGATCAGTATGCAATATGATGTTATCTTTTACTCGCAGGCCCATTTTACGCTGCATCTGTACAAACGAAATGGCGTACCGTATGCGACCGCTTTCGTAATTCCAGAAGCTCGGATCGGAAAGATCCAGCTTGGAGGCCGCCTAGAAAAAAAAAAAAAAAAAAGAAGAAAAAAGGAGGAAAAAAACCGGGGGGAAAGGGGGTAATAGGTATAATACTAAGGTTGTACGTACGTAGGAAAAAGAGAGCGTGAACAAGCATAACTACCTACTAACGCAAAAAGCCGAAGATAAATTAGACTACCCTAAGTAGGCATTATTACAATTGACCAATTTCAAGGGACTGTCTTAATCCAGTCATAAATTATCATACTCAGCGCGCTCGCCTCGTTACTACGTTGTAGCACATAGTGGGAGTGGAAGACGGGTGAATTGTAAATCGCTGCTTGATCGTGCGGGAGGAGGACGAACGGCAGTGTCAAGTCAATCGGGGAGGGATCGGGCAGCGCACGATTTGCTTGGCTTCTCGTTATCAAGTCATCTACATAGCGAAGAAAAATGCAGGCTTTGAATGGAGACAAGTGGCGGCTATCGTGACCGCTCAATCTCTCAATCAAGCCAACGATCCTCCCTTCGAGCCGGGATATGCCCTGGTAGGAAGAGGGGATCGCGACAGCGGCTCTAACGGGAAGTGGCCGCGAGAGAAGCTAGTCTAGGGCTGGACCCTCTACCCATCGAAGCAGTGGCAGGAGTGATAGGAATGATGATGTGAATGGCTTTGATCCACTTCACCATATCCAGTCATCATCGGGATTTAACGCCCTTTTTCTGTACTTCGTATGTACTGATCTTATGTCGTGCGCTCTTTCGTGTCCACCCCGTCTATCCAGTCCGACCACGACTTTTTCTAGGTACGATGTGTACACGATTAAGACTCGGCTGATCTACCTAGGTAGGATACGTCAGTTGCTTTTATAGGCCATGTACCAGCCAGCTGCCAATGTTTCGAATGCTGCGAAATGTTATAATACTAAGGTTATCCTTATACGACAAGATGATGGTTGATTGTCTAAGTTGGGGGGGGGAGAGGGGTCCAACTTGGGTTTGGAGAATTCGTGCGACCCGTTCGGACCATATTTTGATTTACTCCAGGTTTACCGTAGGTTTGGTTTGGGTAGACCAACCAATGAACGCCACATGTGGCTAATACGATGATACGTCTATTATGTCTGATATGTGATATGATATGTCTGATATAAGATCGCCGGGCTTTGCAGCGTAAAATCTACTTTTCCCATGTACGAAAATAAGTACCTAATGTAGTCAAGATGAAATATACCTAATTTATACATTTTGGTGTTTACTAAACCCTTCACACTGGCCCCGCAATCCATCTACTTCAGGTAGATATATTTAAACGTATATAAAAATTCACCTCTGACGGAATATACTACCCTCACTCCTCAGCTGCCGGACGTCACCTTCTAATCCGAAACCATATGCACATCACCGCCATCCCAAACCCTTCTTTCGGGATATCGCGTATCCTCTTGTAGAACCTCGAGACCGCTCATCCTATGAACGATTCCGTAGCCAACCTTTAGGTTTTTAATGTCTTGCGGTAAATTGCCCCGATCTTCTCCAACCCAACCCAATTTTTCTAACGCCGGTCCTCGAGTTGCTGCTACGATGCTGGAGAAGCGCGTACTGCGCAGCACCCCCTCATTCTCTAGGATCGCGAGAGTGTCCAGCCGGGACCGGACGCAGGGGTACTTGGTTGACTCGTCTCCGGCGCCTGTCCCGGACATCACGTCCGACTTAGCTGCCCATACGACGCTGAGAAACTGCCCGTTCGAAAATAACGAAATTATCATGTCTTCGTACAACTCCTGTACCAAATTCACAAGGGTTGGGAATGCGAAATAGTCGTGTCTAGGGTCTAGTAACCTCGTTTGATCTGCCTTTGTGTTTCCAATTGGATTGTTGAGCTGTGCTGAGTTCATCGTACCGTTCAGGAATTCCCGCAGCTGAAAGCCCATCGCATGAAATGCTGCAACCCGGCGGTACTTACGAACATTTCTTGGGTAGATATAATTGCTTTTCGGTCGCGCCGTGGTATTGTCGTTTGTACCATCGTTTGCATCCGTACCTTGGATCCAGGTCGTACTAGGTGTTGTTAGTATTACTCGGCTGTGTTAACTGAACATTTAGTCGGAACAGGAAACCCCCAATTGCCTGGTCATCCTCCAAAGGGCTGAATATTTCCACGCTGGTGATCCCCACTTACTCTATAATACGGTGTTGGAATTTACGCTCCGTCACTTTTGTAATCTGCTGGCCACCAGTCAGGTTAAACAGGACAGTGTAATCGGTCTCGTAGTGCTCGCATCCAATCACCTTAGGAATGAAGGCGTCGCTCCAACCTGGCATCGATCTGTTGAGAGGTGGCACTTCATTCGGATTAGTTCTCACAGAATACCCTATCCATATCACTGGTTCGGTACGGAATGCTCCTAAAGCTTCAGGAAATGGCGGCTCCATATTTGGGATACCTCCGGGGCTAGTATCTTTCATCTGCTGGGTGGAATACTCGCCGCCACTCGTGTAGGCATAGTAACTATAATCACCTTCGGGGACGAGGAGCTTAGTGCTAAGCCCGTCCGGAGGCTTCTGGTTTCCAAGCGTCTTGATCTCTGATCCAACACCACTGGCAAGTTCAGAACACTTATACGCCGGCGCTGTAAAGTTGATAGTGTATGTGCAATTCCAGCCAGAGCCACAGATGTCGATGTTAATGCTACTCTTACTCACCGCTTGCCCCATAAACGCCGCATGGGTTGCAACTCGGATTAAGGGGTTGCTGGGACTGGCATAGTAATCGAACCAGTCCGGCGAGGCAGTATCAGAGGCTGTCGTATTCCATATCGACATTGACAAGCCATATAGATTATCGGACTTGGTAGGGTTCCTCCATTCCTATAGGCTACTTAGACATAAATAGAGAGAAAGCACCATTTGCAAAAGGAAGCTAGTCACCTCGAGTTCATCTTTCGTAAAATTTAAGGTCCGGATACCTGAGCACGCCGTATTCTCTATGCTCAAAGCTAATTCCATAGTTAAAGTATTGCTTGTCAATATTATCACTATAGGTGTCAGCCATACAAACGCCGCTAAGAGCATAGCTATCTTAGCTTGTTTGTATATCTCAATGTTGAGCAGCGCCGACGCATCCTCTGCCGCAGCAAATAGGGAATCCAAAGCCGCCACGCTGAGAAATTTACTCCTCACAGTAGTCCATATCCTCTGTTTGAAAGCAATGACCACAGCTGCTACAAGTCCAGCTTTGGCTGAGAATGAAAGTACCGTGCCGTATCGAAGCATAGCGAGCTGGTCGACGGCGGGCTTCCCGTTCAAAGACGTATAAAATACGTGATGGCCAATTGCGCAAGCGACGCCAAAGAGGAATGACAGATACATAAACCATGCAGGCCGCCAATGCCACCATTTCCTAGGAGAGGACATCATGGTACAGTAAGGGGGTGGCGTTCGGGGGCTTCTCCATACTGTACTTGGCGTATTCAAGAGACTGGCGCGAGAGTCTGTACGACTATACTGAAATCTGTCGCGGGGAGAGAAAATGGATTGCGAGGATGTAACGGGGGACTGGTGATCCATAGGAGCATCCTCAAACTGCATTGGAGCTGGCCTTGGCCGTGGTGCTCGAGAAAGCTCTGAGGACTTGTAAAAGCTACCTGGCTTCTGGTGTCGATTGGAGGCATCTAGAGTCAAGTTCGAGGGTATCGTAAATGATTGAGAGCCGAGGTCTCCATCGTCTTGCCAATTCATTATCGAGGTCGTTACTGACGGACTAGCCGGTCTAGTTGCGCCCATGATAGGAAGCCATTCCCGCGATCTAAGCGATATAGAGGAAGGGCGAGTATATCCAAAAGTGTTATTAGGTAGAGACCTAGAGGTAAGAGGTACACCATCACTAGCGATTCGATGATGAGTTGTCGACGGCGGTGACGACGCCATATTCTTCATATATGAGCGTTGGCCGTGTTGAGACTGAATTGAAGGCCGACTAGCCCAGTTGCTGGATTCATCCATGCCAAAGACTGCTACATGTGACTTAATGAGAAGCACGGAACAAAAAGAACTCCATTGAACCTTAGATAGGGGAGCGGAGGGGAAGTTTTATAGATGCCTACCAGGTACCTAGGTAGCTATCGGTGAAATGTGAAAGACGAAATACGGATGGGGGGATCCAGCAGAAGACCGGTCACCCCCATAAGCCTCCCGGAGCTTATTTGGGTACTCGAATTATAGAAAATATGTGATGCGAACAACACCATGTGAGAAAAGGTGCGTAAGCAGTCGAGACTGCCAGAACACGGCGAAAGTTCGATCAATATTCGAAAACAGCTATTATGCCGTGTCCGTATCACATAATATAAGTCCCCGCATGTTATACAGCAGCTCACCCCGATGACGAAACCCCGCTGTTTGCTCTCACGACACGGGAGATAAAATCAACCGATATATCATCCAAAGCTAACGAGCTAACGAGTCCTTGAGAAACCCCGCCTAGAGTTACCAATATGTAGCGACCCCAACAACACCCGACTTGGACGCCGAGAAAGAAGGAATGCTCTAAATTCTTACGGAGGCTTGTATATCAAGACTAGATTTACTGCAGCTGAAAATATGTCTCACCTCTCTCATTTCGTACGTAGATCCTAACAAAATAGGCATGTATGGATATGAGCTTTCTGTCTTGGCAGCTTTAAGTAGGTTAGATAAGGTAGCTAATCAATGGGCTCAACTTTTAACAGGAACTTGATAGGAATAGCACAAGGCTTTGATTTGGTAGATTCATAATACGATACGCGTAGAGGTTTCATAGTATAGGGAATACGAGAGCAATCCGGTATGTTTTAAGTATTAATGATATCTAACTGGCAATACTTTCTTGTGACATTGACTAGACCAATGGCTCTATATGTATGAAGGTATATCTTCCAAAGAAACGGCAAAGAGTTATTTACCTACGGCTAGTCTAACAAGTTAACTTAGACTACGAGGTCATGTCCTGTGCTAAGATATGCTTACCTAGGTACCTACCTATGTATAATAATATAACCAATAGCCGTATTGTGATAATGTTATTTCTTCTATACATGTTTCTCAACTTAGTAAAGTGCTATTTCTACGGTAAGCAGCCTTAATACTAAACATAGTATCACCTTTTTTGAATGGGGGGAAGCAAATAGTAGACTATTATACGCAGCTAGCTGGCTCACAACCTAAGTATGCTAGGTTGACAAGTGGCGCTCGGCCGTAGTAGAACCTCTCTCATTTACTTAGGAAGTTCCCGGCCCCTATTTCGTGATACCCTGTCGGACGCATGGGGACTGGTTCATCCAAATGATGTTTAATCCTTTACTTTTCCCTTCCTTTCTTGCGATGCCATATTTGGTTGTCTACATGCTTGTATTTACAAGTCTTACGTGTTTTCTTGTATTGTGTACCCAAGTCATATCTTCCATAGGCCGTAGCCTCTCAACCCAGGAGTACTCGAAGCAGCGTACCGACGTTGTATACCGGGGCCACAAACGATAATTATCAAGGGTAACTCGTATAGTACGTTTGTTTCACTCATGGACGGGTCTTGATGTTAGCGTGGCTAGAGTTTTGGCTTTACGCACATACACATCCACATCCACTTCGACTTGGTAATTGAATAAATTTTTGTTTGGATATCTTCCAGGAGGTTAGCACCAAGGATAGCCGGTATTATATGCGGCAAGTTCGCGTCCGGGTTCTTTGCTAACCGATCTACTGAGTAGATAGTATGCCTATAGCTTTTCGATGCTGGTTACGAGATCCGGACTCCCCACACCACGATGCGAATAGTAGTACACGCTCCGTGTAGATATAAGAATAGGAAGCCAAGCGACCAGCTTTGCGACGCTTAGGCTACCTCAAGTAGGACCTAGAGAGATCACTAATACTAGAATAGAATCCCGTCAGACGGGGCTCATCTCTGACGAATGTTCTTAGGCTTTCGCTTCTTAAAAACCACAGTGGGTGGGTCGCTCTCCGCATTCCCTTCTTGCTTGACGGGCGCATCTTGATGATTCTCTTGGGACTCTAGTTTGATAGACCATAGGGCTTGGTCGTCGGTCGTTTCCTCCTTTTTTATATCAGATGTTGGGTTTTCTTTCGTCTCGCTCGGTAAGTCGGCTTTTTCATCAATAGAATCCTGAGGATTATCCTCGAGCTTGGGTGGTTTCGCTAGGGCACCGCTGAGCAGGGCGTCTAGCTCTGCGTCGTCCTCCGGAGCCTGTTTTGTATCGCGACCCCATTTCCTAGGCTTCTTGAATAAACTCTTGATTGCATTCTCCTCTTCTTCCTCGTCTACCCCACTTTCATGTTTCGGTCGCTTCCGTACGCCAGACGCGATGGCATCGACGTTCTGAGGTTTGGCATCTGATTCGTCTTCGGCCTTGGGTGTATCATCGATAACCCTCTTGCTAGTAACGGTCCATTCGCTGGCCATGGCCATCTCTCCCCTTAGTTCGGTTGGCACATCAATGCCCATCTCGGCCAGTTGCTCCCATTGCTGTTGACGTTGCGAACCGGCGGCTTGTGTTTGCGCTTGCGACGAGGCTGAAGCTGATGTTCTACTAGTGCTCGCTGCATGGTGATGATCCGAAGAGGCGGAACCGACTACGCCATTAAGTCTCTCGACCTCCCGCTTGGCGCGATCTTTCTCTCGTTGCTCTTGTTCGTGATTTCGGTGTAGGTCTCTTAGGAAACGCTTTAAGGAGCCTTGGTGCTTGGCGGTAGCTTCGTGATTTTGACGCTCGAGTTTGGTATCGCGTACGTAGGTGCTACAATGCTTACACCAGTATTTAGGAGTTGATTTCCAGTATTCGGACATGATGTGAATATCATCTCTAACGCTTGGTTCATGAAGACATGTGTGTACCTAACGTACCTAGGTAATAAATTGTGAGATGGAAAAGAATATGCCTTAGGTACCTACACGTAAGTACCTATTCAAATGTAGGGGTATTGCATAAGGTTCATTATCGATAGTAGCTGAACGAGGCTTGAATAAGCTGCACTAATTGGAGGTACATGAATTAGGTACATAGGTACCTACCTCTTACAACCACTTCTATCATTTAACGTTACCTATTTGAAGGTATGGAACTAATAACAGCACGGATTAACATATAATATTTTAGTTTTGTTGACGGACCCAATCAACATTTCATCGTATCGTTCACCTATATCCTTTCTCTTATACCACTTGGGCCACCTAGATATGTAGTCCCTTTTCCAGCAGAGAGCTGGCAGAGACACCAAGACAAAGGAGTTCGAACCATGATATTACATTTGTATGCTACAGTTTTTTTTGTTTTTTTTTTATACATTATGTCCCAACTCCTATGTTGCTATCATTGTGTTGCTCCTCATTTCCCTCGTATCTCACATTAAACCATCTCATGATGGTATACACATGCATTAGTTCCAAGCTTTCCAAGCTAAAGCAATCCAAGTCACTTGCAACCCTTACTGCTATACAATCCTGTCTGATAAACTTATCCGAAGAGTGTACTGGTTTAATTTACAGGTAGAAAAAGGCCACCATTGCGGTGAAGACCAGCGCACCAACAGATCCAACCGAGATACGCGATGATCCGCTCTGGGGCGGTGCCGAAGTCTCACTAGGAGCACTGGGACTCGTCGATGATGAGCTCACCGGAACGGTAACACCAGCACTAGAGCTGATGCTGGCGCTGGCGGTTGCACTGGCGCTAGTATAAGAGCTCGGTACACCACCACTGCTGCCGGGTGCAGGAGCCGACGAGACGGGAACCGAAGGGGCGGATGGGGCGGGTGTAGGAGTAGCCGTCGGAGTAGCCGGGGGAGCGGGAGCGCTGCCTGGTGGCGTGACTTGGACCTGGCCATCCGTGTACTCGCTCACAGGCACATACGTGCTCGTTGGGCTAGGTGTTACCGAGGCGCAAGGCGTAGTAACCTGTTGCACTTGGCCATCGCCGATCTGGCAGATAGGAACAGGGACTGAAGTCGTAACAACCTGCGGCTGGCCGTCTGGCAAGGCGGTGACGATAGTAGTCAGAACAACGCTAGTGCCGACAACTTGACCATCGGGTATCTGCGAGGCCGGGTCATCCGAACCGCACGGGACGGCGATGATCGAGACAGGCGAGCACTGGGGAGCCCAGTCGCGATCGTACAGGTTATAAAAGTCACCAGACAGACATCGGTAGAAGGTCTTAGAGTCTCCCAACGCGACAATGTTGTTCTCGCAGAGGGAAAATCCACTGGTGTAGAGGGCGCCAGCTTGGGCAGGAGCATCGAATTGAAACTGGTAGTTGGACGCGATGTAACCGGTTCGGTCTTTGGCGTCAAACGTTGAACCATCCTTCAACGTCAACACAAGAACTCCATCGCTGCCGCACTCGGCACGCTTCTATTCCAATCGTTAGCAGCCATTACGCATATATCCTAATCAAGATCCGGCTTTAATCTAAAACCGTCTTGTCCATACGTACCTGAGGCTGAGAAATGCTTCGCTTCTCAGTAACCTCTGCGACGCTGATCTCAAACTTGCCGTCGAAGCTACCCTTGCAACCAGCTGGTGCAGCGCCGGTCGGAGTTAGCTTGTCGGTGATGCCTTGAGGAGCTGCAATGGCGATGCCTAGAAGGGCGGAAACGAAAGCGAGCGTGAATCGCATATTGCAAATGTGGGTAAGGCTCCCTAAACGATTGACAGTGTATGTTTATGGTTGATTGGAGTTGATAGGTGCTTAGAGGGTGGTTGAATTATTGTACAGGCCGATTATAGTAACGAATGACTTTGCCTCCAATGTTTCACTCGTCGACTCTTGCCTCTCGTCCTACTCTTATTACGGGGCCTGTTCTGAACAGTAAAGGGATGGAAAGAAAACAGGGCAGAATCAGGTAGAAAGGGGGGGGAGCAGCCCTTTTCACTTGTTTTATATCGTTATGTCTGTTCTCAAAACCAGGATTCCTTTGGAACTGTACGCTTAAATCTCATTCGTTGGAATTTACCCTCCATACCTTCACGTACGTACTCCACGTACGTAGCTACATACATATCCGACATCCCATTGTTTTTGGTTCACATATTGCATCTATGTAAACAACCTTGCGGGTAGGCTATATGTACGCGGTACTCACCCCAGTTCGCCCTTACAACCAAGATTAAAGTAACTCAAAGGAGTCAACTCTTGTACACTATCTACACTTGTATCTCCATGTACTTTGTAGTTGATCTCTCTAAATTTATATATCTGGAAGATTCTTTGCTTGAAAAGTGATGCGCAGTTGAAATATGGCTCTTCTTTAGGTAATATTAAAGTAGACCAACTAACCGTTTTTAATATACCTAACTATACCTATGTATGTAGTTGTTACACCTACACACCTTTTCCATGTATCTTTTCGAGGCAGGTCTTATCAATTTTCGAAGGGAGATCTAGGTTTATTTTATAGTTGCATGATAGAAGCCTGTGTATTTATTTGAAATATGTTTAGAGCTGAAGCTTGTGCGAACATTGATAAGTAAAATTGCTACTCAAAGGAATTTAGTAAGTGATCATGACTTTTAAGGTCCAAAATCATCCCACAACTACATACCTTACGTAGGTACCTACCTACCTAGGTAGATGGATTCCTCTTTGCTTTTTTCTTTAGGTGTGTCATGCAGAAACGGCCAATTTGCATCTCGTATATGAAGTAACTACCTGATGGGGATCGATATGCATGCGCAGATGCATATATGTATCTGTAAACAAGTTTCTATTAGCAGCCGTCTACGGGTATGTCTGGTACCTACATGGGATTTGTATAAGTACCGCGTATAGAATGGCATGCTGAAAGGATCAATCAATATAGCTGGCCCAGTGTTCTTATCTTTCAACTTCAATATGTACCTATACATAGATATAAGGTACATACCTATATATATATAGGTATATATTACCGGCTAATATGGTAACAATGCTTCCCATACCTTATCATGTGAACTTAACTACTTATTTATATAGGTACCTATATCATATGAACTCATCCAAATCCCTCTTCTTTCATATACAAATCTTTTCAGGTCCGAGATTTGCTATTGTTACGTAGGAGCTGTCAACTTACACAACGTGATTAAGATTGATATGTGTTACATACCACTACTGCAAGTAACCTCCGCCTCGCGGCTGTATTTCGCATCGTACCGCCTCCGATAGAATGGATGAGCTGAATTAAGATTGTGAAAACGCCGCGGTAACTTCGTGATACATAGTTCGGTATGCATGAGGTAACTTGGGGTCACCTTAACAGCTCACTATTTTTCTACATATTTTTCGAAGTAGTAGGTAATATCTTGCCTATTTAAGCCAGTGCATATCTCTTTATCTCTTCATTATGACCGGTTGTAGGATCGAAATCAAGCTTTTCCCCCGGGAAACCCCAAGACTACAACCCCAGGTGCCAATCGCCATTTCCCGTCCCATGGCGGCAATCGAATGTTAGTAACATAGATCGGAGATGACCTTCCCTCCCTGGTGATCCACTGGACCCACTGGCATGTAGATGGGAAACTGGGAGACACTTCTTCTTCTTTTTATTTTTATTTTTTATAACCTATACCAAGTTAATTAACTCCGATATATATCACTACCTAGGTTAGGTTAGGTACTTAAGCAAGTTGCATATTTACCTACTCGAATTTATTTTATAAGGATGTACCTATGGTCTAAGAGCGCAGTCTAGGGAAAGGGAAGCAAAAGGAACGAGCTTATCAAGACGACGATCTGAATAGACATGAATGCAGCCGTAATTGGAAGACCTGGCAGAATGCAACCCTCCGTAGAGCTAATAGTCCAGTGAAGCTCGTAGATATGGCTATGGGAAACAATATCGACCTGTTGCAGACGGGTTCTTCTTCCTATTGGATTAGGTAGTTATACCTTCTATCTAAACTGGTTCAGTCACATTTTCAAACAAGAACCAACAGTACCAAGGCTTAACAAGTGCAAGACGCAGGGGTAGTCGTTTTAATGTAGTTTCTAATACCTACCTAATGCATGATTAGTCCTCTCCCCGGCTCGGCTCGGCAGGGGACGAGAAATGCAGGGATGATGGCCGTGACGCGCTACGATACAAAGCCGTCAATCCAACCCAACCCCCTCGATATGGCCATAGAAAGAACTTGCCTCCGCAATGGATGTCAGTCCTACCCCACCATGTATTGCGTTAACGCGTCAGAATAATGAGATCAGGAGAACGAGTGGCGGTTGGAAGAGAAGAAAAAACCCTCATCACCGGAGGCCTACTCGTCGTGCAGTACAAGATAATCTCATAAAAACGAGGTATTTACAACAACATGCACGTGAAGTATCGCGAATAATTAGTACAGGTTAGTAAGGGCCATATATAGCTTCTCGCGGTAGAGCGGCAATATGGCTCAATAACAGCCTGAGGTTATGAGGATAAAACCACGAACGACTTGGTATCTACCTGTTATAACATCTAATGCGGTGCCAAGCCGCGTAAGGTACGCATTTTCAACACTGGACATTTTGATAATTGCTGGTTCCGAGATGGAAATCTTCAATCTTCAATTCATAGCAATCCTTATAATCACAAGCACGTCTCAAGGTATCGGCTTGTAGTTCGTACACTGCCATGAATTTCTTACTGACACGACGTAGCAGATGCAGCAGGCCTAGCTATAACTAGTAGTCTCCCGGAGGACACTTAAAAACAATCATTCAGGGGGAATCATCTATGTGCAAACAACGGTAGCCACCGCATCTCTCCCATCCTTCATTCGCTCATGACTTCATGCAACCATATCCATTTCCGTTTTCCAGAAGACCTTTCCTTCATTTAAACCCGTTTCGCATAACCGTCTTATTTGGCCAGGATGCGTACCATATCCTGTACCACTTCTCTCGTTTCTGGTTCAAGTTGCTCTTCCGGTGGCGCGAGGACCTGCTGGAAGATATTTAGCAGCTTCGGCGTCAGCTCTTGCACCGTTGGGTTTGAGAGCACATCTAGAAGTTTATAATCAGCATAATATCCTCGAGGTAGTTCTATATGGCCATTTTCAGGCGGTGATGGCAAGGTATGGTAGAATGTGGGCTTACATAGTTTGTGCAGGCACTGATAAACAGGCTTGTTCTCCTCGTAGTCTTCTTTTAGAGGCAGCAATTCAACAAGAACAGGCAGTACGTCCGCAATCGGAACTTGGTCGGGATGGGCTAGTATCATGCGGCATAAGCATCCAGCGGCGTTGTCTTGCAATCGGGCGTCCTTGATCTGCAGTAAGGGCTCTAACTTCCCTAGGACTTGGTTATAAGCAGGGAGGTACGTATTTGCGTCCTCTGAATGATAAATGAGCTGTCCAGTTGCGTACGCCGCGTTGGACTTGGTCTCTTTATCCTCGTCGGAGAGGCGATGCAGTAACGGGCGTAACAATGTTGAGGTATAAGGCGTCACTCCACTGCCCATGTATGCGACGCATTCGGCTACCACACCGACAGCGGTTGATCGCTCAATGGCCTCGTTAGAACTTAGGAGTTTGATGATGGGCTTTTCAAAAACCTTCCAGACCTCGGTAAACTGCGGGCCTAGGGCACAGGCGAGACCGATCAAAACATCTAAAGCGGTGTCTACTACTAACCAATCCCACTCGGAGCTCCCTTGGGACTCTTCCTGGTCATCTTCCTCGCCGAGATCTAGCTGGCAGGGGTGCGATCGGGTAATGATGGTACCGAGTATGGTCACAACCTGCTCCATCATATCCTTCTGTCCCAATATGGCCGGGCCGCAAGTCTTCAGCGTGGAAGCGACGCTACGGTTGATCTCTGTGACAGCGTCCCTAATGAATGTTAGCGTCCGTCTTGCCTCCATTGTTCAATGCAAAAATTGTATATAGAAATGGTTAAAATCAGATATAGTTCAAAATACGTGTTCTCAGCAACCGCATAGAGCGTCTGAGTGAGCTGGGTATAACGTAAAGTAGTCATCATTGGAACCGGAATAGGGAACAGTAGCAGGTGCACATAAGGAATAACTTACCGGTCGGACTCATCGGGCCAGATATGTAACGTAGCGGTAGATACGATCTCGCCAAGCTTGGCGATGTTGGCGACCGGCTCCAGCTTAAGGGGAAAACCAGGTTCCCACTTGCGGCCGGTTTGCTTTTCCATGACTTCCCATACGCAAGCATAGGTTCGCCAAAGGGTTCCAATGGCAGTCTTGCGGCACCCCTCGTATGAGTGCTCGGCAAAGGGAGCTACAAGCTCTATAGCCTTTTCAATGTAGGGCGTGCTCCTCTCTTTAGCGGCGTAGATGACGTCGCCTAGCACCTCTAAGGCAATTTCTTTCTCAAATGCTTGTGCGGACACGCCGACAAGGTCATCCCAATCATCATCGTCGTCGTCATCATCCATGAAATCCTCATCTTCGTCATCTGCGCCCTCGGCACCCTTGACCTTATTCTTTTTGCTGTGCATGACAACCTCCTCGTCGACAAGGCCATCTTGATCTTCTGGAAGGTCGAACTCAACCTCCTCTTCCTCTTGTTCTAGGCTGTCGAATAAACCCTTGAAGATACCCGCGAGAGATTCACCGAGGTTCCCTTCGTATACGGTAGCCAGCTGGCTCCATAATATGAATGTAGTCTCTCGGAGGCGTGGATTGCCAAGGTGAAGAGCCTTCTCGCTGGCCACCAACAGCGGCAAGACGTACGGGCTGAACTCCTGTGCACCGACACCGACAGCGATACGACCCATAGCATCACAGACCGAGCTTCTCAACGCGAGCTCTTCCTCACCACTCTCAACCATGATGTAGGAAGACATGGCTTCCATAGTCTGCTTGAGAAAAGGGATGAATGCGCTCTTGATAGAGACAGCGATGGCACCAAGCGCACCCGCTGCGGCAGACTTGACCTTGGGGTCTGGATGCGATAAGAACGTTCCAATACGATGTATCATGCTCTCTCCGTATTTAGCCATGATGTCCGCTCCTAGCCCCTCGGCCATAGAGTCGATGGCGCCACAGACGGATCGAATAATCTCGACATTTTTCTTATCAGACTCATCACCGCTAGCTGCATCCAAGTTTAAGACCAAAGCGGTCATGATGCCATCATGATGGGGAGACATGGTATCAGATAGATCCTCGCCCAAGCGTATGAGACCTAGGAGAGCCGCATGGCGAACACTTTGTACGGGATCCTTGAGGAGGTTTAAGACCATAGGCATGACCGACGCTATCTGGGTAGACACGAACTCGGGCGCACCTTCGGCACACGTACCCAGGGCGAGTACACAAGCCTTGCGTTGCCCTGGGTTCTGCGAACTGGCATAGGCGGGAAATTCGTCGAGCAAAGGTACGATAACCTGTCTCGGCGGCAAGTCTGTAGCCAACTGATCTATCAGAGATAGAGCCGTCCGGGCGGGTGTTGTGTCTTCATCGTCATCATCATCCGCTAACTCGGATAGGATTACCAAACTCTTCTTCATGAGTTGTGCACCCATATCAGGGATGCCTTGGATCTTCATCCGGCGGTATTTGACACACTGCGCGAGGAAGGAGATCGCTTGAACCCGCACGTCGTCTTCAGCGTTGGTGTTGATGGCTAGGTCAAGCATAAACTGGACCAAATCTTTAAAGTAGCGGGATATCAGAGCAGGATCATAAGCCAAGAAGGATTGGAAGACTTCGAACGACTGCTGTATTCGCTCGTCATCGCCACCGTCAACAGCATCTTTGAGTACGTCAACCATGGTAGGAACAAACCCCTGGACGATATTGACGGATTGTTCATCATCGTCGCAGTCGATCAGCATCAATAGGGCACTAATAGACTGCATAGTATTGACTCGCACGTCACGGCTCTGGGGATCCCGAATAGTCTTGGCGAAGAGCTCAAATAGAGCGGATAGGTGATCTTCAAAGTAGGCTGGGTTCGCTTCCAAGAGGCTGAATATGATGTAGGAGCCGACCTCACGGTGGGCGACATTGTCGGAATTAGTCAATTGCATGACGGCAGGCAGCAAGTCGCCCCATTGCTCATTATTGAAATCAACCGTTGCGATAGCAGCAATAATACGGGACTGGCCATGACGGCACTTCGCGTCTTGCTCTCGGACGATGGCTTGGAGGAGCTCATTGCGCACAGCAGGCTTCTGGTCGTCGGCAATCTTTTCCCAGTGCTTGGGAACGAGCCGTAAGGCTTGGACAGCCGCCAACATGCGAACGGTGGCTTCGGGATGGGAAACTATGACATGGAGCAGACCGAGTAAGGAATCCGGGTGAGGATAGAAGTTCTTGCGGAGCTCAGCAGTTGCGGCCTTGACCTTCTGCGTGTCAGCTATAAGGTAAAAAGAAAAAGTTAGCAAATCGAAGACTAGCTAATTCTCGGCTCTATTTGTGTGTATATATGAAGTACATGCATATGCATATCAAGTACTTACGAATTTGAGATGCCTGGAGCAGCTCGACGAGCCTTTGCTGATCCATGGTGAAGGAAGTCAACGTAGAAGTTCTGGCGTTCCTTGAGCGTATAGATCAGCGCAGAATTCTAGCAAGTGCTAGATATAGTAAGGAAATAGAATGGACTGGGTTACGTCGACGACCTTACGTCTACGACGTGGTCCTTGGCCCAGATTCTTATTCCTTTTCTAACGCTGCTCCTCCGTTGACGATGAAGGGTTGGGCAACAATAAGGACGGAAGAGAAGAAAAAAAAAATATTTAAGGTGTTTTGGAAATTGTTAGGTGGGGTCCGTCGCATGGAAATTTTAAATTTTTATTGGGGACCTCTGATAAGATATGAAAACTGATTCGCTAGCCAAGATACAAAGGTACCTCTTTACCCCTCTGTCCCTCTTGTTCCTCTTGTTCCTCTACCCCTCTAACATGCTTTAAGTAATTAATACTCTTTTTTACATAGGTAGGTGGTACCTAATGCATAAAATCACGTAAGGCATATTGTACCTGAAATATGCCCTACGGAATACTTTACCTACCTTCCATAGGTAGGTACCTAGGTATATAAAGCTGCTTTCTAAATCGACCATGCTCTCACATGATTTATATACTACCTCTCTTATAAACCGTAACTAATTTTTAACATCAAATGTCTTCTAAACAATTAGTAAAACGGGACAGGGTTAACTCACCACGCATCTATTATAACATTACGCCGCTAACCTTATGATGTTTCTCAGTATACCAAATTTGAGGGTCGTAATCTTGTAAAAAATATAAACTTGGAACCGCGCTTTGCCTACTCCAGCATCGTCAACATTACTCTGTGCCTCGATAATATAATGTGTCACTGGAGCTGAAAGACTAATCTTCTTAGCAGCAAGCTGAAGGTCTCTCACAATCTCAATCAGCATAACTTTTTCATCCGGCTTGTTGGTCGGACCAATGTAAGATTTGTCAACTTCAGGTGCGTGCTCATAATAGAAGAAAACCCCATGAACCATGGGGCGCGCCTTGTTATCCCTTTCAGTTCGACTCGGGCTGCTTCTCACGGCTTCGGCCTCCAAACTCCTTTTCCAGCCCTTCCCCACGCAGGCCGGAGATGGCGCATTTGCTGCCTTACAGCCTATGCCTACCACGGCCCCGGAATATTACGCGTCAACCGAGCTGCTAAGGCGCGACGAATACCACATGGGTCATGATACGTGCGGATTTGGTGCTCTCGACTGTGAGGGCTTTGCTCTTCGAGTAATGCGCTGCGTAGGGGGCCTAGCTAACTTAATTCTGTAGCTGCTATTACTTATACTTGTTACTCAAGTGTCGGAACATGCGAAAATATTGGCGACTACAGGGGATGTTGTACGGGAGAGCTGAAGGCATGTTCGTCGAGTTTTTGGACTAAGTGTGACGATTATGATCCGACGAGTTTCTGCGGCACGAGTTCAAAGACGCGTTGCTGGTATGGAAGCACCTAATTAGACTCTATCATTCTTCGGACCTAAGTTAACTCCCCATACAATAGTCAATCGGCACTACCATACTGCATCACCTGGCTATTCTCTGTAAGTACAAAAGGACAAGCTCCTGAACGATGATAGGCTCAGTGGTTTCCGGCGCCAGATGGCCACGCCACAACCCCCGTAGCTTTTCTTAAGAGGCGAGGTGCTAATTCGATTATCGAAGACGAGTGGTTCAACCGTTACAGCATGGGACTGTGATACGCAAAGCAAAACTCGAGTTCTTGAGCTACTGACCACCCCCTTAAGCCTAATTGATAGTACGGCATCGTCGACTACGGACGATTTAACGATCACGTCTTCAACGCACGAGTCTACGGATTCACATCCCGTAGCAACAAGTAGTTCGACCGTTTCATCCTCAGCATCGATAGATACCACTTCCGTACCATCGAGTAACAGCTCCGGGACTCCTATCGGAGCTATTGTTGGCGGCGTTGTGGGTGGCGTTGCTGTTATTGGATTGACTATCCTAGGCATCTTCTTCATTAAGAAGTACCACAAGGGCGCTCATATAACTGCATCACCGCCACCAATGCTTGCTGGACCTCAGGAACTTCCCGGTTCTGGAATGTCTTCTCCCTATCCGACTCCTTCCCATGGGAACTACGCTCCCATCTTGCAACACGGCGCTTCGGTACAGCCCAAGTATCAAGCTCCAACGCAAGTTGCCGAGGCACCGTATACCCCTGCCACTGGGACAGGGTACAATCGAGCCGAGTTGAGATAATCGTACAAGGACTGTGCTTTGTAAGACTTATATTACTTAAGTACATGTGATATTATACGCAGAGCAATATACCATTTATGATAATATACGGTTAACAGGAGCCGGCATGAGGTAGAAAAGGTGTAATACGGGCGAACGTATAACTACCTATTAGAGACTGTTCAGCGGAACTTATTACAATGATATAAAACACGGAGTGTACATTTTATATGTTATTTTCTCCATCTGTTCACTAGATATTGTGGTAGTTTAGACAGTTATCCCATTTACAACCATTCTATGCATAATATTAAGGGGCTTAGTATTGGCACCCGGTATGAATGGCGTATGGGCACCTAGGTAGCTATCATTTGTTTGGGTTACCATAGTAAATACTTAGTATAGAGTTTTGAAATCTCCCAATAGTAGCAGGAAGAGCAGTATGATAAAATGAAGGTAACAGGTCTTTTCAGATAGAATACTCAACATTCTCGAAATTTGAGATGAGTTGTGCTAAACGCTATATTTCTATGGAATGTCAAGGCCATCGAGTTTATGCGATATACCTAAATTATAGACCTAAGTTTTATCTAGTGTTTTATGTACCTATCTGTTTATCATTAGATAAAGTATCAACTAGAATTACGTACCTTACTAAACGTAACTTCGAACTGAACAGCCTCACGGTCTGCTTGCCTGATAGAAATGTAAGCTCAGAAAAGTTACCTAGGAAGCTCTAACCGAAAGTACAAAAGGTGAAACTACATACATGCATTAGCTAGGAGGTAACCAGACCACTTAGAAGATACCTTATTCTTATTAGTTATAACTAGTTAAAATAAACATATCATCCCAGGTCATATCTCCTGGGGCGATGCTATTTATCTACATTCGTTGCAATATATTCTACATCGATTAGCATTAGGCTATATTTTTACTTGTGATATACGTAAAGTTAGGCTAGGGGACATAAGGCGGACGGGTACCGGATCCCGAATAACCCCATCCTTCAACGTAGACAGCACCGTCTAATTAGACCAATATTCAAAAGGCGACCTGAATACCAGAATGAGAAGACATTCGAGGAAGAGGGAGAAGGCGGTAGTTGACTATAGACACCGTTGGCCGACTCAGCAAACACTATACGAGTCTCGAGAACTCCGAGAAGGAGAGGCCAAAGACAAGCCAAAATCACGACGAGTAAAGGCGCTTGAGGCAGTCTCGATTCCCCTATTATGGATAAATATGAAGATTGAGTCTTAGCAAGACGGAATTGACGATTATGTAGAAGCAATAGAGTCACGGAAGCAGAAAGGACCGAGCGCATCGACATTGTCTGACAATCCTAGGATACGAGACTCTATATCCGCGAATACCAAACCCGGCAAGAGTACGCACCCCTACGACACTGGAGTTGAAGATACAACCGCAATAATTAGAGACGGCGGACAGCTGACATCCGCGTCTCGTCATACGGAACGAGCCGAGACCTCGAGAGAGCAAACACCACAAGCTCCGGACCTGTTACGAAAGAACAAGAGAGTCAACTCAGCGTCCAGTCTCCGGAATCAGATATTTGCACCTACACTACAGAGAAGGAGCCAATTAACGTGTACCCCGGAATCTCAGGCCAGTTTCGAGCGCTCGAACGAACATAGAACTAGGTTTCGTAGCATTCTTGGACTAACCAAGAATAAAGCGAATATGTCCAATACTAGTCCTTTAGAGGGCATATCGACATCTCTAGGCCAGCTTTCGACAGAACCAGAGTCCCAAGTAGAAGAAAGTCGTCAAGAATCTTGGTGGTCCTTCAAGAGGCGGACGAGCGCATATAACGGAGATAGAGACACGATCTCCGGCCCAGCAGAGAAATTAATGCCTCACAACAAAGGGGACGGAAGCAACCTAGAGGAAGCAGCAAATACCCGAAGGGTACGGAATAGTGGTGCAAATGGTCGCGGAAGCGGTTATATACGGGATAAGATGATGAAGAAGTCGTCTGAAAGAAACGTCGACCAAGCGCAGATAGCATACGGTGAAACGGAGAAAACGGAGAAGGAATGTTTATCTCCACGGACAGACACGGAACTAGCGAAAACACCGAAAATACCGGGGCAATCAAAGCGGCGCCGAAGGAGCATATCCTCATCCCAGGTTCGTGCGAGCACGGCCGGAACTAGTTCCACACCTAGCAACGTAGCAACGCACAAGGATGTCGCTCGAGAAGAATGGAGTCATCAAACCCCGTCCCCTATGATTCCCACCCAAGTTTTACGATTGCTGCTAGGCCCCGGGAAGTCGCCGTCACCGAAAATAGGAACACAGCTAGACCGGGAGGATATCGAAACTCGTACATCGGCATCATCCACGGCTATGCTGGGACGACAAAGTCGGGAGGGTCGTACTTCTGGCAGACAGTCGATGGAGCAGAAGAATAGAGCATGGATTCCATTCTGGGTATCATCTCGGCCGCAGGTAGGACTCTCACGGCGCGATAATGCCGACGGGGCGTCAAGACAAGAGGATCTTCCGGAGCCGAGTACGGGGGAGCAGGGGAGGATCACACGCAGGAGATGGAAAAGCGGATAGATGGCCCCATGCTCGACCGGAAGTCATCGAAGTTGTAGGTCTCCTGAGTTGAAGCCCGCCGTAAGAGTAGCCCTGTAGGTCATAATGAGAGCGAGAGCTACGCTTCGTATAGGCAATGATCATTGTTATATAATATCCTTAGTATATTATTAGATGCCTAAGTAATATATTTCCATGATGCTGGACAGAGGAGTAAGATGGTGGTGAAGCTGCAGGCCAATGCCCGACTTTTTTGGTGCACCTCTTAAGAATGTTGACATGCAAGTTTCAAGGTTACATAATTGGAGCATTGCACGTGTGGATATCAAATAAAAAAGCCTCGAAACGTGCCTGCATGCTGACGCGATTGGAGCAATCCATCGAGAATCGGGGTGGGGTTTGTCGTACTATGTACCTAGGCTTTGCAGGCGTCGGCACCGCGGACGGGTAGTAGAACTACATGTAATGAGGTACCTAACATAGGAGGTACCCAGGTAGGTGGGGTGGAGGGGTCATTGGAACTAGGGCACTCCTAAGGAAAGTTACCTTTCATATAGCGGAAAGAGCGAACAAGCTGTAACAATGTAAATGTTGTTGCTGCTGATAAATCTCGACGACTAAGGACTTGTTAGCGTCAATTTTTATACTTAAGCTTCTCTCGTCTCGCTCTTAGTAATTTGTGTTGCTCTTCCTTTTACTCATCCGAAGCTGAATATCCTTCTTTCTATCATATCTACATCATAGTTCTCGCCGCACGTCAACTCGTAATATTCTACTCATTAATACCTACGCATATAAAAGATAAATACCGTTGGTACCTACCCATACTGAGAATTCAAGATGGCTTCAAATCCCCCCGGAGACTGCTGCGTCAAGGGTGTCAAGCACGAGTAAGTTACTCCTATACTTAAACTTCTACATTTGAACATATGTATACATACACCTAGGTATATCTTACTGTTCCTTGGGTCCTTATACTAACCACGTCTTGTTATGTAGGGGCACGCCCACAGGTGCAGACATCAAGGTAGGCATACACCAAGCCTACTTGGCTACTCCCGAGCCATCTACGGCCAAAGACGCTGCTATCCTGTTTATTCCCGACGTCATCGGCATCTGGCAGAATAGCAAGCTGATGGCTGATCAATATGCTGCTAACGGCTACCTTACCCTCATCATTGACCCTTTTAAAGGCGACGCCTTATCTCTGAACCGCCCTGAGGGTTTCGATTTCGTATCTTGGCTGTCTAAGGGTTCTACTGGCGACAACCCCCACACCAAGGAGGCTGTCGACCCTATTATTGAAGCTGCTATTAAGTATCTTACGGTTGAGAGGGGTTTCAAGAAGCTGGGAGCCGTCGGGTACTGCTTCGGAGCAAAGGTATGTTTAAATTAGTTATTCCGTCTTCTTTCTGTATGTTCGAGCCGCTAACAATCACCTATGTAGTACGTCGCCCGTCACTACAAGAACGGTATCCAGGCTGGTTTTATGGCGCACCCGTCCTTTGTTGATGAGGATGAGCTTGCGGGATTCAAGGCACCGCTATCTATCGCGGCTGCTGAGACGGATCAGATCTTCCCGGCCGACAAGCGCCACAGGTCTGAAGAGATCCTAGCTCAGGGCGGACTGCCCTACCAGATCAACCTGTACTCGCAGGTAGTCCATGGATTTTCTGTCCGCTGCGACACCAGTAAAAAGGTTGAGCGCTTCGCTAAGGAGCAGGCCTTCCTGCAGGCTGTGACCTGGTTCGATAACTGGCTGTTATGATCGGATAACGAAGAGACACCGATGAAGGGAAGGCTGTGAAGGAACTTCGAGATAATCTAGATATTCCTTGATAGTTACCTATTAACTGATGCTAAACCTTAACTATAATTATATTTCATACCGAAGGTGAACTTGCGAATCATGTTTGTGGTAGTTTGGGTATATTAAGAAAGTACTCAATTACCTAGCAGCATTATCAGTCTTATTCGCGGCTAAAAGTTGACTCTGTAGGCCCTTTTTCCCTACGTGCATAGCTCTTTCTAGTTCCCGCTCCTCCTCTCGTAGGGCTGCTTTTCCGTATTCCAGCTGCCTCTTTTGCTTTCGCTTTTCTTCTGCGACAATGCGCTCTCGTTCTTCAAGCGCCTTCTCCCGCCTTCTCCGTTCCTCTTTCGCCTTGCATGCCGCCTCGCCATCGTCGTCGGCCCCATCACCTGCTGGTAGTTGTCCTAACGTCTGAATATATGCCTCTATTAAAGGGTCTCGGATCTGCGGGGCCAGGCTGATGTAGCGCAAGTCGGCCAGTATTTGAGCAGGGAGGTTTTCTAGATGGGTCTTGTTATTCAACGCACGGAGAGGGATGCTGCGTAAAAGTGTAGCCAAATCTTTCTTAAGGGTGTCTTGGGGTAATTTTAGTCGATTGATATGCTCGCGATACCACTTCTCCCGATCGCGATCGTTTAGGTCGGTGTCGCGCATGGGCGCTTCCTTCTTGTACTTGCGCCGAAATTCTGGCCAATAGAGCTTCGGCGTTGCTTTCTGCTGGAGAAATGCCAAGTACGGGATCCGGGGGTCCTTCTTTTCTTCTCTCGCACGCTGCTCTTTGAGAATCTGTATTCGCTCGCGGCTCCACTCTTCCCAGGCATCTTTGCGTGCCTTCATCGTATTAAGCACCGTGTACCGCCCGTCTTCAATGATGCGGCCCTCTTCGATGAGTTTTTCCCATGATGAGTAAGGGTTGATACCATAATCGTTTAGTAAATCTTTGAACAGCTCTCTCGCGTCCGTCTCAGATAGGGGGAGACCTTCAGCACCTTCGGGCCACGCGTCCGGGTTACCGTCGTCGTATTCGCCCGGGTCCAGACCGTACTCATCTCCCATCGCTTGTAACTGGTATGCAATATCGTCCTCGTCAAATTCTACCGGTATGTCTTCGGTAGGCTCTTCCGTACGCTGTCGTTTCGGAGGGCGCTCATTGTCTTTATCTTCATCTTCCATCGCTTCGCGGGTTTCCTCTTCTTCGCCTTCGTTATCCGTGACTTCAACCTCTTCATAATCAGAACCTAGTTCTACTTGTTCCTCTGTTTCCTCCACCGTATCTATTGTAGGGGTTTCTATTTGCGGTTCCGCGGACGGGGATGTATATGTCTTAACATCCGCTCCCCCACCTTGCGTGCCTGTGGCCTTCTCTTTGATCCCCCTGATGTCTAGTTCTAGTACCCCCTTCATGACCTTCTCGGGGATCCGCCAATAACTCGCATTTTTGGCGGGATTATACGCAAAGCGCCGACCATACTTGGTGTACACCAGCAACCATGGCTCACAACCCGGTATGGCAACTTTGGATTTCGGCTTGTCTGCCGGCTGAGGGCGGGGTCGATCTCTTCCTTCGCGATGTTCGCGGTGACCACCACGGCCGCCATACTGCTGCTGCTGCTGCTGCGCATGACGTTGGTGTGCTGGGTCGTACTGAGCAAGGAAGGCATTGGCGGTCGCGGGATCGGAAAGTTGAGGAACGGTGGAATACTGGAGGAAGTTGGCGTGGGGGTCCTGTGGAGGAGGTGAAGGCTGAAAAATAGAAGTAGTAGTAGGTAGAGGCGACGCGGTTGGACGAGTATACGTGGATTCTTTTGTAGCCGCATTGTAGTAATAAGTATGGCCCGTAGGAGCTTTGTGCTCTGTCCAACCAGGAAGTAAAGGTGGTGGTGGTGGCTGGTTCGACGAGGGCTTATACGTTGATTTCAACATATTATAGTGTGAGAGATACGATAGATGTAGCTGGTGGTAGAGAGCTAACGTAGAGCGGGAAATTCTGTGTCGCAAAAGGTGGCTCCTATAAACATTGGCAGATGTAATATTTTGACCAAGTCTTTGCGAAAGGAAATGAAGTTTTAAGCTTAAAGGTCACCGAGGTGAAGTACCTAAATTGGGGGTTAGTCCCGACCGTGGGGGCTGCAATCCCAAAGATGCCGCTAGCATTAGGTACCTGAGTGCCTTAGAGGTACATAGGTGCTACCTTGTAGGCGCCTAAAATAAATCTCGAATGCGCCAATCGTCATCGTGTCTTCTGATCTCATACCTTAATCTGGCACTCGACCTCCAACTTTCATCTTTTCTTAACGTCTTATATATAATACATACCTACATGTTATAAAATAACAATACATAATTATTTCCCATTCCCTAGGTTAATCTGTTCCAATTCATTGTGAACTAGGTACTCGTTCCGTTGCTTCTCCGCGGCCATCTCCTTTGTATTGGTCGTTACCGGGAAATGCTGTGGAGTGTTTTTAAATCTATACGTGGACGGTGACTTGCAGCTATTGCAACCATGACGCCGCGGAACGACTCTTTCCAGCAAGGAGGAATATTAGGATCGGTAGCTAAGTTCTGGACCGTATGATGATGATCTTTTTTATTCTTTCATACCCAACCCATCAGAACCTAAAGCAAGTCTAACTAATTTTCAAGCATTCATATGCACCCGACTATGTAGGATTCGCTGGCCTGTTGACGGCCTACCTCTTGATCCAATTTCTCGTCGAACCTTTCCATCGCATGTTCTATATCAATAACTTAAATATCTCATTCCCCCACGCCGAAGTCGAGCGGGTGCCAGTCTGGCTAAACTTTGTTTACGCTCTGTTCATTCCTCTCGGATTTCTGCTGCTATACAATAGCTTCGCTCGAGCCTCGTTCCATAAGCATCACAGCACCATTCTCGGCCTTGCCATCGCCCTCATCCTCAGTTCGTTCCTCACCGACATTGTAAAGAACACCGTTGGCCGCCCTAGGCCGGACCTAATCGCCAGATGCAAGCCTGTCGCCGGCACTAAACCTAACGTCTTGGTGACTATCGATGTATGTACCGAGACGGATCACCATACCCTCCACGACGGCTGGCGGTCTTTCCCCTCAGGGCACTCTAGCTTCTCCTTTAGCGGTCTCGGGTACTTAGCTTGCTTTCTGGCTGGCCAATTGAGGATATTCCGCGATAGGAAGGATCTTGGCCGTTCGCTGATTTGCCTCGCGCCCCTGGTTGGAGCGGCTATGATAGCCATCAGTCGGTGTCAGGACTATCGCCACGACGTATATGACGTCTGTGTGGGGTCAGCGCTGGGGTTTACTGTCGGATTTTTTAGTTACCGGAGGTACTGGCCACGTCTGAGTAGCCGTGAGTGCGACGAGCCGTACCCAGCGCCTGGTACCGAGATCGAAGATAGGGAAGGCTGGAGGAGAATCCGAGATGAAGAAGAAGGCGGGTTAATCATAGGAAGAAATACCGGGTATGAGATGGTCAACTTGATAGGAACTCCTAGCTAACATATTTTTATTAGATAATCGAATCGCGGAGACTCCGAGTTAAAAACCACGGAGTACATATATTGTGATATGCATGAACCATTGTTTGGTATATGTTCTACTATTCCTAGAGTGGCATCCACGCAGGATTCAGTTGGATGCCCTATGGTTATATTTATCTACTTGTAATGAGGCCCTCGAAGAGGATCTGGTCAAAGTCAATCATATATATCTAGCTGATGGATAGTCGATCTTGGCCCAGAGCTTAATCTATAGTATAGTTTGGTCTCTAGGATGTGAGATGGTGATAAGGCCTATTGTAAATTAGAGATTGCAAAAACTATACTGAGGCTAGAGATGGTAGTTAGGATACGGGTAACCTCTATGATATCTCAGCTGCTTCCCTTGATTGCAAAAAGCGATTAAGTATTTCTATTCGCCTTTTCTTGAGGGTTTTTTTTTTTTCTTTTTTCTTCATAATACGTAAATCAGGAAATTCCCTATACGTAGATATTTATCAATAGTATAATAACCCCACTATATGTACCAGCCACCAGGCAACCCCACTTCCCAAAATCTGTCACTTTTTTTACGCGTGAACAATTTCTAGTCGATACTCGGTACTTAGATAGTGCCTGTTAGTGCTTGGACCTGTTTAGGCAGGTTGCCCTAACAACGTCCATTATCTCAAGGAGGTAGCCTCAAGTCAACTTCATAACTGATACATCTACTCGATTAATGTGTTAATTTTCTCTCTCTTCTCCTCGCACACTTTCTCTATTCTTTCTCCTTCTCACTATCACCAACACGAGTGTATCATTCCCTCTTCTTTCCCTTTACAATATCTAAATCATCATCCTATTTAATACCTTTAGTACTTGATGAAAGTGGACGCTTCCAGAGCTTGCACTGTTTGAGTATCACCGATTCTTGGCAGCCGCATCTATCTATTCCTACCCCAGGTTTCCAGATTTGGTAACTCGACTCTTTACCATCTTGGATGTTAGATAGTATAACATTGTGCTCCGTTATATATTTGTTCAGGTTTGACTTCTAATAACCGCATCCATATAATCACCACCCAAGGTACAGTCTCTCCCGACTCTCTACCATATAAATTCCACTTGTTTGTTAAGCTATCTTCTATAGAGTGATATTTCTAACCATATTCTAGAATGCCGCGACATAATGGCGCCGTCAAGCACGAACGTGGTGGCTCACCGGTGCCAAGTGTGAGATCAGGGACCATGGGGCCGCCCTCTCCGAATCCTCTCAAGCGGAAAGTTCCTCCCAGTGAGAGTTATCATTCCATGGCCCGAACGTTCAATCGCTCTCATGCTCGTGAGTAACTACCCCCTCCCCTACCTATTTGATCGTTTACATCGTTGCTAAATCTTCTTCGCCCTATAGCTAGTGCTGAAACCCACCAGCGAAGGGATGATGAAACAGAGCCCATCTTCATGGAAATGAGGTACCGGGACAGCTTCAGAAGCGGCCAGCAAGGCTCTCCAGTATCACAGAACGCCGATGCCAGCTTTCTCCAGCAGAGTTTCTCCCATCCTACCTTTGCCGATATTGGACTCAGACAGAAAGCTTGTAATGATACATTAGGAGACCTTCAGACGCTCGGCGTGTCTCGTAAGTAGTATTCCCTCCAGGTCTCTGGCAGCCTACGTTGCGTTGTTAGGGATAAACCAAGCAATGATCCACCCACGGCTGAGGCGTGCTTGCTAATCATGTACTTCTAGACGTCGCCCCCCTTCCCGAGCTTGTTCTTGTTGGCGACCAGTCATCTGGCAAGTCCAGCCTGATGTCCGGTCTAGCTCGTATAAACCTCCCGAGGAGTGCTGGCGTGTGCACACGTTGCCCTCTTCATATTCGCTTGATCAGTAGCAAGACCGATCATTGGTCATGCACTGTCTCTCTACAACAGGATTATGATTTCCAGCCACACCCTGATCGTAAACCGGAGCTGTCAGACGTTACCGTGGCAAAGCCATTCCCTCCCTGGGTTAAGAGTAACCACCGGGATATCAAACCGTTCAAGACTATCTTTAATCCCTCCGAGATTGAAGAGGTTCTTCGCTGGGCCCAGATTGCAATATTAAATCACAATCGCAACTTTGAGATTTTTGTCCCTGGCGAAGGTGCTTTTGCTAAAGAAACGCCCCTTGATGGTGAGTCAATGGCCGCTTCATGTTATAGGCAACTCAAAATACTTCTTACTAAACGACGCCCTTACATCTTGAGTTTTCGTTTTCAATTCCACGTTTATGTCAGGCTTTAGACTAACCGACTTTTTCTCCAGTTGCGGCTCGGGAGACAGATGCCCAATTCTCTCCGAACATCGTAGCCTTGGAGATGAGAGGGCCTGGGCTTCCAGATCTAAGTTTCTACGACCTGCCTGGCGTCTTCCAATCTCCAGAAAAAGAAGAGGATATGTACGTGGTGAAAGTCGTAGAGAATTTGACACTTGACTATATCAAACGACCCAGGGCAATTATTATGTGGGCTCTTCCGATGAACGTTGATGTGGAAAATTCCATCTCTTTAAGCATCATCCGCAGGGCCAAAGCGACTGGCCGAACCATCGGTGTTATGACAAAGGCAGACCAACTTCCCCCTCAGAACATTTCCAACTGGTTGTCTATGTTCCAAAATGACAAGCAACTCGTTGGGCATGGTTTCTTTGCTACATCGCGTCCGCCGGATCAAGCGCTAGAGAACGCAGCAAAATGGGAAGAACTCTTCTTTAATCGCGAGATCAGTGGTATTCAATGGCCCACCGAATTTGCAGAGTTTAAAGACCGCTGTGGTGTCGAGGTCCTACTAAGGGTAAGTGGCCACATTCGTAAGGGTTTCGGTTTGCCTAGCTACTGCTGTGCCCCCGGTGAATCTTACGAACTGCTTGAGTATAGGAGAAGCTAACTGGTAGTTTGTTGTAGTACCTATCCTCTAAGCTCGGGGAAGCCTTTACTGAGAGTCTTCCGTCGATTAAGAATACGGTTTTCACCCGTCTCAAGGTTGTCGAGAGCGAATTGGCCGCCCTGCCCGAACTTCCCCCCAATGTAGAATATGAGGTGAAGAAGAGCCTTTTTGATTTTCTTCAGCAGATGAAAACCGCCATGAAGAATACTGCGTTTTCGTCTGAATGGAATGCATTAAACAGCCAATTTCAAGAATGCATATTCAGAATAAAACCAACCTGCACAGTCAAAGATTCAGAGCTTCAGACAATCGATATTTCTGGAGGTGATTCAGAACCTACCACACCGACACCACATAGGCCTCGGCCTACTGATTCAACTATGCGAAACCTCACAACCCCTAGCAGGCGACAGCGCCAAGACGGTGCCGGCACCCCTGTAAAGAATGAAGACATTACGATGGGAATGTCACGCACATCATCCGTCATCGGCGGTCCAGGGGCGGGTGTGTCAGACCCATTCGCCAAGTATTCCAATCTTGGTCGATTTGCAATGGACATTAAGGATATCCGCAGTGAGATTCTATCAAAGAAACGACCTGGAATGCCGCGAGACTTGGTCCCCGACGAAGTTCGCGAGAATTTATGCTTGAAAGCGGTCAGAAAGTGGGAAGCGCCACTGGAAACCTATATCAATAAGACAGCGGAACTGCTAAAGAGGACCGCTAATGCCGCCCTCGAAAGCTCTCTAGAGTCACTGCGCAGCCGCTTAATCTTCAAAGACTGCAGGAAGTATCTGAGTGAATTTATTGACAAGACAGTCGCTAGCCAAAGGGCACGCCTAGAGGAAATATTCGGATCCGAGACGTATCAGCTTTACATGATGAATGACGATGCGTTCCATCGTTATAAAGCACAGGAGATGGAACAACTTACACGTATGCGAGGCATCCTACGTCTAAAGGCCTTGACTCTGATCGACTGGAATTATAAGATTCATAAATTGGAAAGGATGTCAGAGGAGGAAAAGACCAAGGAACGGAAAATGCTTGATGCTAACCTCCACAAGGCTGGGAAAGACCCCTACGATACTGAAATTGAGGTGGCCGGTTTTGTTCGTGGATATTACATGAGTACGACTTCTCGGTAGCGATTCTGACCCGATTCTTCTTGCTAATCATTTTATATGGGTAGTGGCCGCGGCGCGGTTCGTAGAGGGTGTGACGATGAATGTAAATTCCAACCTCTTCCGCACATATCGAGAAAGCCAGCTCGATGAGTTCTTGAACGCCAAATTCTATATCTTCAGCCAATCTGGTAAGATAACCCCCCTCATAGATAAATCTAGCAGATCAAGTTGGTAAACAATGCTAACAATAGTTCACCAATTGGCAGAGCCAGGTCTTTATGAGAGGTTAATGGAGGAAGACGCGAACACCGCCAAAAGGCGGGAACAGCTTAAAGGAGAAATGGATAAGTTGGTGAGGGCCATGCATAGCATTAATAACCTCGAGAGGTCCTCCAACGATACCAGCCTCAGGCCCACATATGTAAATTCCATCATCTCCGATAGTGAGATGGATGATGTTGTGTAGTGGTGGACATGGATGACTTACATTAGGGGATGCAGTTGTTTTATGCTAACGGAAATCTCGTCAGTCCGCTATTGTCCTTGCTTTCTGATTTTGTTCAAAATCTATTTAACAAATGTGCGACTGATGCCGGTTCATAGCTCTGCGACTGGATACTATTGCAGGCTTTTGAAGAATAGGGTGATAGGGCGAATTGTAACTAGGATCCCCAGGATGGCTTGCTTGCTTGCTTGCTGGTGTGTATTGATTCTAGAAGCCTAACAATGAAACTAATAAAATGAGTGAAATACTGGCAACCTAGGCTTGGCATTCGAAATGAGTTTGGGGTCGACACCTTTGAGATTGTATGTAAACGAACCACGCCTGCTGTATATTGCCACGCAATTCCAGCATACCTATACCTTTGCTCAAGGATAATACCAGCCTTCTTCACTTACCACCAAGCTTCCAAGGTTGTTAGACACATGTCATAGGCAGTAATTTAGCTCGGATTCGTGTCTTTTTTTTCTACCAGCTCTTGTCGGATTTCACTTACCGTTTTTCCTTCCCACAAAAAGAAATTTCCCACCATTAATCCCATAGATTGTCCTCGGTGTCAGTAGCAACATATAATAAGTGACAGCTAACAATAGGATGTCTCTAAACTGAACTAAACTATGGAGGGGGGAGTTATAACACGCGGTGAAAGTAATAGCAATAATAGATAGCCAAGCAAAATAGCAGACTTCTCTATTCTTTAGGAACTACCTTACATTAAAAGATGTAAATAATGTAGTTTAGTTAGCCAGAATGTTCTAGGTTCCTTGTTCCGTTGCCAAGCTTCCCCCTTAGGAAGACTCGTTATGTTTCATTCCGACTTTTGCCAAATAACCAGCCGGTCCTTTTCTGGTCCACCGCCAACCATTCTTACCTATGGTTGCCTACACTATGACAATGCGCCGGAAAGACAAGCCATACATCCAATAACACTCGAACTTCTGACTAGGTTCTCGGCCCGCACATATGCGGTGGAAGTTATATTGCCGATGCTTCCATGTTATGCCATGTAGTTGAAGCGTCCCGTACATTCGATGCTCTCTTCTAAATCTGGACGGCTTGAGCAGGGCCTTGTATTCCCCAAACCCGGATAGGTAGGGTGTTATTCAACGGCGATCGAACGACCTGCCGGAGGGATGGGCAACAGGATTGGTCCAGCGCCGTCACTTATTACCCTAGCTCGTCGTCCACGTTCCATTAGGGATCATCGCTGTCGCGCATAACATACAACCTGGGGAAGCGGGTCTTTTGCTGCTATGCAGATTTCTTCTATGTCACCTATTGGGTCATTTCACTTTACATAGTTGTCATGTGCTCAACGACCAATAGCGGTAGGTTTGCAATGTCTAGATACATTACAAGAGCAGACTTGTATACAATACCTGTGACGATCAAATAAAAAGGATAAGCGCACTAGAGGCACAGCATTCAAAGCATAGGCCAGCTCTAGGTAAGGGTAATAGACACTTATGCGTTAGTTCTCCGTCTTGTAAAGGGACCTGCGTATAGTCGGGGTAGGAAAATCGAAAGTAAACTTTGCATCAACTGACTACTGCATACTTCCCGAAAACGTCAACTCGGAGCCTCAGATATACCATAAGACTCTTCTTTTCGGGCATGAGGAAGTGAGCATCACGACTAGATCGTAGCCGGGCTGTCGGTTTGATAGGCCGCTAGTTTGTCGGATCCTGGTCGAGGGTCCTCTCTAACTGTTACCCTCTGCAATCCTCTCTATATTATCCCCGCATTATCGTAACAGCAACGATATAGCGGCAGGGTTAGCGTAGGATGGCAAGGGTATGTCTTCTTTCACGAAGGACATAGACAGGCGCTGCGTTGTTATGCTTTTAATTACCAACCCCGGCCTCTCCCTGCAGATAGAGCACTTGAATAACATCATATCCTTCCCCGTGTCGTGCGTGCATCTCTCCCCTAATACCTAGACCTCTACCTGCCCCCCGAGGTTGAAGCACGAACCCGAACGATACCATACGTCGATAGCCCACACATGAGAAGGCGAATCTAGAGGAATCAGAATGGTTCGCCCTCGCCAGTCCGCGGCCAAGGGTCATGAAGAGGAACACGAGCAGTTGGCGCGTAGGGAAGGACCCGTATTCGAATATGTATATTGGACAAAGGAGCCACATCTCCGAAAGCTTTATGCGTGGGCGTGTGTTTTAATGATAGCCTCAGCGACTACTGGATACGACGGGTAAGGCAAAGAGAGAATGCCGAAAGTAGTGTCTCGCCGGATGTCTGGCTGACAAGTCGGACGCAGAATGTTGGTCAATACGTCTCAACAGATTGATCGATGGAAGCAATATTTTCCAAAGACGCAGGTCGGGCCTGATAATCCCCAGGAGGTAGCCGACAGTTGGTTAGGACTCCTCGTAAATATGTTCAACATCGGGAGCATCTTAAGTTTCTTCCTCACGTATGGCCTCTACCACGTGTCTGGCTCTGATACAAGATATTAACATATGCCTTAGGCCATATGTTGCCGACAATTGGGGCCGGAAGACGTCGATAGCTATTGGATGCGTCTTCATGATAATAGGAGGTTGCATATCTGCATTTTGTAATGGATACGAGAGTAAGTGTGAAAAAAGAGAAGTGTCCAACTAACATGAACTAGAACTTATTAACATACGATCTAGTGTTCATTACTGGTCGCTTGATTCTCGGCTTCGGTAACAGTTTATCGCAAATGGCTTCTCCCCTACTGCTAACCGAGATCTGTCATCCTCAGCATCGTGGACCTGTCACTGCCGTCTACAACTGCTTATGGAATCTAGGCGCTCTTCTGGTTGCCTGGGTCGGTTGGGGCACCGCGCAGATCCGTAACGATTGGAGTTGGAGGTCTATAACCCTGATCCAAATCCTGCCCTCATTGATCCAAATTATTTTCATCTATTGGATCCCTGAGTCGCCGCGGTATCTCATGGCGAAGGACCGTCACGAAGAGGCGCTCGATATCTTAGCTAAATACCACGCTGGCGGTGATAAGAATGATGTTCTAGTCCAGTTTGAGTTCCGCGAGATTAAAGAGACAATGCGAATGGAGAAACAAGTCGCCCGCGCTGCCGGTTATCTCGACTTTTTACGCACCAAGGGTAACCTATGGCGGTTAGCCATCCTCATCTCCCTAGGCGTCATCTCCCAGTACAGCGGAAACGCGCTCTTTTCTAATTATATGGACACCGTCTACGAGGGGGCTGGAATCGGGGTCCAAGATCAAAAGCTTGCTGTAAGAAACATCATCTCAAGGTTACAGTCCGATGCTCATTCTTGCATGCTGACACTTCCGTCAAGTTAAGCGGCGGCAAGACGATTCTTGACCTCATAGTGACAATACTAGCTGCCTTGAATGTAGATAGGTTCGGGCGACGGCCGCTATTCTTAATTTCCACGTCGGGCATGGTAGTTTCGTTCGTGAGCTGGACCATCTGTGGTGCTATTTACGAGAATTCAAATATGACCAACGCCGCTTCTGGGTATGCGCAGCTGGTATTTATCTGGTTGTTCGGCATATTCTACGATATCGGCTTCTCAGGCCTGTTAATAGCCTACGCGCTCGAAGTCCTACCTTTTAAGCTACGTGCTAAGGGAATGATGATCATGAATATAACGGTGCAGGCTATCCTCGCATTGAGTAATCAGACCAACAAGATCGCCTGGAATAAGTTCCCAAAGCACTGGAACTTTATGCTTTTCTATACTGTAAGTTTATTTCTCCCATTGCCTAACCCACATATCTTCCTATTTATATATTAACGAGACCCTTTACTAATATGTGACTCTTGTGCAGCTCTGGGATTTCTGCGAGCTGGCTTTCGTTTATTTCTTTTACGTTGAGACGAAAGGACCCACGCTGGAAGAGATCGCATGGATCTTCGATGGCGCAGATGCAGTCGCCAATATCGATATCCGACAGGTTGAGAAGGAAATGCAAGAGATCGAGCGAGAACAAAGCATCGATTCGAAAACCATGTCATCTAGAGGAAAGGGAGCTGTTTAACCTGGTAGTCTTTCGTTTTGCTATTGGGGTCGAGGCGTTGACGATTTAATGAATTAATGATCATAGCGCAGTGATCTGGGTTGCATATTGACTATCCTGTCGAGGTGGGGAGATACCCAAAAAGGAGAGAAAGGGAAATTGGAGGGTGGACCTGGTATATACATCATCATAATTTGAGGAAAAGGAGCTTACAGGCATGCTTCATGCTTCATGCTTCATAGTGTCACTATCCTTCATACAACTCGATCCCAGTTTCGTCCAAATGGTATCAACATGTACCTAAGATATCATTGGTAAACATCGTTTTATAAGACGAGATACGCTCGCTATGCAGAATAATACTCCGGTCCCTTCTTAATTCAGCGCTTCATCTCTTCGATGATCCGAGAAGCACCGGCAAAATTCAGTTCTTCCAACGTCTCTTCCCATACCCTCTCTCTTATTTCCTGTCCTTCTTTTGTGTATACGACCTTGGGATACCTACTTCAGTTAGTTAAAGTGTCTTAATGCCATGACGTGTTGTTTACACATACGGTCGGATACCCCAATCACTGACGTAGCTTCCATGACTCTCTTTACCCTTCGTGACGACACCGTCAACTACGGCGCTGGCGCCATTCTCTACCGTTCTTCCGTTTAGGTTTTGGAAGATCCAGAATGTCAGTGCAGATATAAAGGATTTTACGGCTCCGTCCCCGAACTGCGTGCCTCTACAAAAACCCGGATTGGATGCGTTGACGATGACGTCGTCGGCTTTGATGTGCTCCCCTAGCTTAGAGATGAAATATAGTTGCAATAACTTACTCCTCGGGTAAGACCGCATCGACTTGAACTCCTCGGGAATGTCGAACTGGGGCAGCACCGGTCCCGCCTCGAGCGGATCCGCCCAGTATGAAGTATCTGACGTGACGATTGAAAGCCGGGGAGGGAACAAACTGCTCGACGACAGTTTCTTTGACTTAAGGACCGGCAGCAGTAGGATGGCAAGCAGGATGGTTGAAAGGTAGTTTACCTGGAAGGTCTTCTCGTGGCCCGTAGCCTCGACAACTGTGAAATTATCGCATCGTAAGCCAGCGTTTAATATGGCGATGTCGATGCGCGGAAGTGTCTCGCACTTCTTCGCAAATGCCGTGATAGAATCGTACGACTCCATATCGACAAGCCAGACCGAGATAGTTGAGTCTGGGAACTCTTTCCGTAGCTTGTCTGCAGCCGCGTTACCGCGTGCTTGCGATCTCACGCCCATGACGAGGTGTGCAAGGCCGAGCTGGAGTAGCTGTCGCGCAGCTTCAAATCCGAGACCAGAGTTGGAACCGGTCACGATGGCCGTTTGACCCGAGATGGTTGTTCCCTTAGGGATTGGTTTTCGGTGGATTAGCCATTGACGATAGAGAAACCCGATGAAGTGACCCTCAAACGTAGCTTCGCTCTCGAGATGTTGAGACATAGTTGAGATATAGAAGAGATTCTAGTGTATAAGACGTATAAGTCTAGCGGTCATCGAGCTCAGATAAATAGTGATCAGTGAACTCGTTTGACGAAACATTACGTTCTCCATCCTCGGATATATATTATGTACCTTCTTTCTATATAGTACTATAGAACCGTCGTCATCCATCCTTCGGGTTGTACTTCTACTGTTGTCTAGATCACAAGTGGCTTGCTTGCATGACGCCTCTAAGCGGGAGAGTCGGTCTTCCGGAGACCGTCGAGCCCTAGATTATTATTTCCGGTATGGGTATCGTTCTAAAGATATATTCATGAATCATAAATGTCTCATTCAAAACTACTTCAGGACTACCCCACGACGACGCAGATGAACGGGATTGGGCAAGCAGCTTCGTCATCAAGCATTTCAACTTGTAAGCCCGGTACCAATATCTCAAAATACTCGCGTACGGGCGGAATTATTGACACGCCACACACCGAAACTTCCTGCAGGCTGCAGCTAAACAATGAATCCCGTGAATCCCGGGACATAGCGTCATTCGCGTCATTCGGGACCGATGTCTTAAACCCATCTTTTATATCCATCCCTTATGCTCTAAAATATTCAAGCTCTTGTTTGTCTATCGTCTTGATTAAAAAGACAAGATATACAAGACGATAGATAATGATTCATTTAAGCAGTCAACTCCAGTTTATCTCTTAAAATACAAATTTGGTACGTTTTCTCGTTTTCTACCCCACAAATACAATTTGTTTTTCTTTCCATAAAACATCAGTAATAATAACTGCTGCTTTTTATGGCAATTTCTCGCTTCGGAAGATAGTAGGTCCCCTACGCTCCGAGGGGACTTTACACTCGGTATCTAAGAGTTAGGTAGGCTAGGTAGGTATTTACCTATTTTGAATTTATAACTTCTCATGTAAACAAGCTAGCTCAACAAGAATCTATATATAAAGGGGAGGTTATTGACTACCACACGTCTCGTGGCTCGACTCGACTCGACTTTTGCCATCACAGGAGAGGAGATGTCTTAAGAAGCCAACACTTGTCTTAGGTAGGCTCTCTTATCTAGGTACCTAGGCTTTCTTGTTCAGCTCAGCGCCCATGCGCTTGAAACACTGCGGCAACAGCCTTCTGTAGAGGCGGGGGAGGCGCTGCAGTCAATTCGTCGATGTTGAGATCCGGATCTCCCTTCTGCATTGCATACCTATACCCGTCTCGTGCAGCTACGCGCTTAAGGTAGGCTAGGATGTTTGGATAGTCACTAAGATCGTACTTTATGAAGCAACGCATCGTCGTAAGGCTAGTCACATTCATGATATCAGCCGCAGTGAACTCCTCGCCCGCGAGCCAGGGTACCTCGGATAGACGCTGATCCATAAACCCAAGAACCTGCTTCCGCCTAGCGTCGCTTCGTTTTACGGCCTCGTTATCCTCCCCTAGCCCTGTGCGGGATAGTGACAAAGCCAATAATAGCGCAGGCTGTAAGGTGCCATTCGCGAAATCTAGACCTATCGTCAGCCGCAAGCACATACCTACCTGGTAGCTTTCCTACACATGGATGATGGGACAAAATGGGACAAAATGGGACAAAATGGGACAAAACAATTGTCTTACGAAACCAGTATAAATACTCAGCGAAGTCTTTTTGTCCCGGCGTAGCAACTAGTTTCCCATCTCCCCGAGTCTGCAATATGTACTCAATACAAGCGCCAGACTCGGCTAGTTTGATGCTCCCGTCTTCGATCACGGGAGCCGACCCGAGGGGGTGCAGGGCCTTGTACTCCGGTGGGGCCCAAATAGGTGATCGATCGTACTTCTTAAGTTCGTAGTCAATGCCAAGCTCTTCGCAGAGCCAGACGACTCTATCCGATTGCGAAACGCCGAGATGATGAACTATGAGAGTCATTTTGACAGAGGCCGCGATAGTCACAGTGGACTTGAGCTACAGCAAAATAGTAAACAAGATGTTATATGTATAAGGTACACCAACCTCCCAACATCATTACGTTAATGAGTCATGAGAGGGGTAGATTGGTAATTGGTTCACCCCTAACACCGGTAGGCTTCTCTTATACACGTAACCTCGAATCCAGCCTATCGACATCCATGGAACAGTCTTAGAAGCGCGTTGGTGGCGCGGGTGGTACTATCTTAGACAAGCTAGCCTTGAACATCTCGCAGGTACTACAATATAACAACCACCAGGCTAAGAGAGCTACTATGTACCTAATAACACTAGTATTATACCACATTAACATCAAGTCTTGTCCATTGAATAGCTTCTTTTTCTTCTTGGAGGTAGGTAAGGATCACGACGTTCATCTAAACCTAACCTTTGACTATAATTAGCAACGTGTACTTGAACGTTCTTGAGTAAAGTCTATCTGATGGTACGAACTAAATATTCTATTCTTGAAAGGATACTTGATAGGCATCACAGTTATACCTATTAACAGACGCATGCACATATACGGACAAAGGAACAAGAAGAGACTCAATAAGTTGAGGGTTCTGCATCTCTACGAAGTATATCAAAGTTGTTGTTACCTAGCGAATGTCATATTCTACATGGTAAATTCTGTTCGATTAAAAGAACGCAATACCACTAACCTACCTAGGTAAGCAGCCTTACATCAATTGAAGCACACTATATAGGTAGGTAGGTATATGCGTCTAGTTATAATAAAAGGTTTCAAGGTTGAGTCATTACCTAGGTAGAGGTAGGTAGGTAGTAGCCTATGATCTAGTTAGAAAAACAATGAGAATGCGATTCCGATTAATATTGAAACGCCGACAATAGATTAGCTGTTTATATTGTACAAGTAGCTCGCTTTAGCAGTAGTAGCTCAGAAGCAACAGTGTAGGTAGATCGAGAGCATATACCAACAATAGGGGTAAATGAAACCCAGGCTAGCTTTCTAAATGCATTTCGCTTCCATTTCTGATCATTTACGACTCTGATAACAATACTCTAAGTTGTATTTTCTTAGTATTCTGCCAAGTAAAGAAAAGGTTTGATATAAATGGTTGCCGGTTTCGCGCGAGGCTCTGCTTCGTTCTAATTCCCGCTGCCCTCTATATGGTTGGCAACACGTGGCTGTGCGTGTAAATTCAACGTATTGGAGGTCGAAGGACCGCCGAGATTGGTCGCACCGCATGCCAGACGAGGTCCTCGCGTCCACTTCTCATAGGTGCCCAGGCTGAATTCTCGATCCCCAAAATACCACATCACCCCGCCTAGCTTTACGAGTTAAAAGAACATGGAGCTTCCCTTGTCACCGTAGCCGAAAAGCACCACCTACAACTACTTATCTATAAATTACTGTCCGGGGGGCTGGCTTGACCCGGCATCTCTCCAAGGTATAAATGCCCGGCGTGACAGCATCGTCGGTAACGGCAACTTCAGTTCGTAGACCACGCGAGCCCCGTGAGATCGCCACGCCACGGCCGCATCAGCAGCTAGCAGGGTGTATACTATGGCTACCGCCTAAGCCTGAGTTACGAGAGGACTGCGGGTCTGACGTTGAGGCGGACCGATGCAACCATCCGGTGGTAATCCTCTCACCACAGGCAGAAGATGGAAATGTGGTATATCTCATGGTATGTCCTCTTGATACAAGGGACCTGTAGTCTCGATGCTATCTACGTGACTACTTCATTCTAACGACCGAAATTTAGATCACGTCACTAAAGGGGAAAGAGCTCAAGACTCGCTTTAAGCATGATCAGAATCTTAGGCTTGAACACATCCCTATCCGGCCAAGCCACCCGCATCCAGACAATGGAATGCTCCTCAGTCTCGAGGATGTGACACTCGTGCTGCGGAAGAAATCTTACGTCAAGACGAAGACGCAGTACCGCATTCAGATCGCTTCCCTACGGCCCTACGAGCGTCGAGGACCTGAGTATATTCTGTCGCGCAAATCATACCAAGAACTTATCAAATATGCCAAGTTCACACCTCCGGCTCCTCACCCCTCCTTGAATACAGTCTCTTCTCCTAGTCGTGTATGGGGGTACGGTCAACCCGTGCCTATTGCTCGGGAGCGTAGCGGTAGCTATGGCGAGTACGTGTCTGCTCAGAGACGCTTGGAAAGTGCTGCAGTGAGCCCGCCCCGCGCCCACTATGTGCCGACCACGAATACGAAACCATCCCAGTACGTTCGTACTGCTGCTCGGAGCGAACGAGAACCACTGCTCGCCCAATCATCGTACACATATTCTCGCAGTTCAAATCCTAGCTATCCAGGTAGCTATTCAAACAATAACCCGCCATACACGTACAGAACCTCGGCCCAGGCCGGATACCAGAGCTCGGCACCTCCGGAACCGTTCGACTCGGAGAGAGCCTGGAGGAGAATAAAGATACTCTTCTGGTTTTTCGTAGCGCTCATAGGAGCGTATGGAGCATACCGTGGCGTGACCTGGCTAGTCGATGTAGCTAAGCAGGCCAGCTTCGTGGTTCAAGGTGGCATTGAGCAAACCAGAAATAAAATTGGCGTCTTTTGGTCAACCCTAGCGCAGCAAGGTACTCCCTAGGGCTCTTTCTTCCCCTTCCCCTTCTACTTCTACTTCTTATATTTTGGGGAGCTTGTGAGCTTTTCTGGTTATAATCTCACGACTGTATGGATGGATATGGAACGGGACCGGTAGCAAAACGGAAAATGTACAATTGGCATTATGTACTTGAATAGGCTTATATATGGGGATCTTCACGATATGAAGTAGAATGGCAACATCGATTAATGAATCCCGTTACTGATTCGTTGCCGGGACCTCGGTATCAGAGATATCGCAATTCTTTATATACTGCTGAGGGGAAGAAGTCTCTTTGCAGTCCGGCGTAAGTGTCGCGGTAGCAACTTGTCTCACAACAGTTCTAGATTAATACTTAGTAGTGTTCATGTCACGCAACTATCACTGACAGCCCGCAGTAGGTAAGAAGTAGAAAAGGGTACAGGTGAAAGGATGCGGAAAGAATGCGGAAACAAGCGTACCGGCCATCGCAGTTCCAGGTCTGGTTTACTCTTAATTTCCAGCTGTCATCCCAAAGGAAGTTTGCGCCGGTGCTTATGGGGTACTCGGATCCGTCTACCTCGTAGTTTCGGTCTGAACATTTAAACCAATAATTGCTAAGGTCCGGCCACACGTTGTCGTGCTCGACGTTTTGCAGGCTGCAGCCAGTTGAGACACCGTTGGCATTGTTAACCACCTCGAATGCAAGTTGCGTCGAATTGGGAAATGCATCAATAGCATATGGGGATGTTTCTACCCTAACATAAATTGCACCTTTAAGTGAAAATGTCGTTGTCGATGCTTCGGTACATGACTGTGCCTTTTTGGAGGATGATAATTCCTGGCTGGACCCTGCTTGGACGAACGATTGCGCAAACGGTAGCGCTAGGAGGAGATGGCACGGGCGAGGCATTGTCGATTCGTGTTTCTAAGAAGAAAACGAAGTATAGCGAACGTATCTGCCATCCCCTCCGAGGGTACGGATCTATTGGCAGTTTTATCATTATCATATTACTGGCTCCTGAGCCCGGATAAAATCACCCTTCTTATAATCTTACGATCTAGGTAGTGTCTTTCCCGTCCTTCCTATTCTACAACTAAGATCTGGTGTCAAAGTACTTGTCATGATATGCAGCGGAGTCGGATATCCCGGTCGACGTGACATTATCTTGGGTTTATCCACAACGGGTACTCGAGTTGGACGTAACACTATGTAGGATTCCTTATATGGCCAATGATGTCTGTTTGATTGGCTGGCTTGATGGCACCGATACTAGATAAAGGGTAATACGACGCATGCACTCACAATAAAGGAACATGGTCTTGACATGGTGACATATTCGACATGGATTGCCTATCTAGCAAGTGAACCCCTGCATGTAGACCATGAAGACGTACTCTTTGACGTTTTCGCTAGAGCCTCTTCTCAGATAGTGCCTCTTCTCTAGATCGATCACCTGGTCCTCGATTAGGGGGAAAAAAAACATCTACATCAATAAGTGAGACCCGATCGGCTTGTATCCTATGCGCCCCGACACCCACTCCAAATCGTTTTTTTTCTTCCACAAGAAAACGGACATCGCAGACTTCAACTGTCTTCTGACTTAAATCCCGCCAACTCACATGCTCGAGTGAACTCTTTTAACAAGGACTAGGTTACAAATTGTTAGCTCGATTAGGTACTCACTTAACCAGAACAATATATCAGATCCGACAACGTACCTTGAAATCATGGTCTGCTAACGACATAAATATGCGCTTCTGGTGGAGTTTAAGCTGCATCACCCGGGGGCTTTTGATCCCGAAAGCGACGCGCGCTAAAAACCTCGGATCGTCCCGTACATGGCAGACATCAAGAATCTTTTGAATGCCAGCAGTGTCGACAGCCGGGGTTGGCTTCGGAGGTAATATGATGCGTCTCCCTGTTAGACAGCGAGAGCAATGTCCGCATCTGGTTTTCCCGTCAGGTAATCCCATTCCAAAATGCTCAGCTAGAGCTAGAGCGAAGCATCTGTCGCCTGTGATTAGATCAGCTACTTGCTGTGTTCGCTGCAACGCATCCTCCTCTCGAGCCTCCATATCGACGTAGAGCTTATCGGTGATGGCTTTGATTTCTTGTGGAGTGCGAGGAAGAGTCTTAAGAACTCTAAGCTTGTTTTCAATACCGCTCTTTTTGAGCATAATGATTCCAGTATCGTTGTACTCCTCGAGCTTCCTTACTACGTCGGTACGGAGTAGTCCAGTTGACTTCACGACATCAACTATATCGAGATCGTACAGCTTACCGAACTTAGCCTTGCTGGCGTACTTGTAGATGGCTCTACCCTCAGGAGAAGAGTCCCCTTTAGCGGTGTAATGATAATTCGGCATTGCTTCGAACTTGTACGAAGTATATTCTGGAGTAACTGACCTGACCAGGCCAAACCGAAGCTCCAGTGTCGCTAGCAAGATGGCTAGGGGACTCGCTCGGATGTCGTAGTCTCTACCTAAGGCTGTCTGATTGAGTCTGATAATATCGCCCTCTTGCGTGCGATCAACTTCTCGGTGGAATATATCCTCTAGCAACCGACGTAGTGATTGGCGTGATGGCAGGTCGCCTCGAGCAAAGTTCTCTCTTAGGTAAAAGTCATAGGGACAGATGTAAAACATACAATGACTTGTTTTCCCATCTCTTCCCGCGCGCCCGATCTGCTGCGAATATTCTTCTACCGTGCTGGAGAGATCGAAATGAATGACATTTCGTATGTTGGCCTTGTCAATGCCCATGCCGAAGGCAATTGTAGCGACAACTATGGTTATACTATCGGCCATAAAGTCATCTTGGATTTGCGCCTTTGTTTCTGCCTTGAGGCCGGCATGAAATGCAACTGCGTTGAAGCCTTGCTCGGTTAGGTCATCCGCAAGCAATTCAGCTTGCTTCTGGAGAGTCACATAGACGAGAGTAGGCCCGGGATGTTCTCGCAAGAAATGGAACATCTTTGGGTACTTGTCCTGCTTCGTTCCCGTGTATTCGGCTAGTAAGTGTAGATTAGGCCTGTAGGGAGAAGTGCGAAATACATTGGATTTCTTAATGTCGAATGCCCTTGCTACATCATCAATAACGAGAGGTGTTGCTGTAGCTGTGAGGCAGATGACCCTTTCGGCGTTGATTTCTTGGACAAAACGGGCCACCTTGAGATAGTCCGGACGAAAAGAGTGTCCCCATTCTGAAATACAATGAGCCTCATCGACGGCGACCAGTCGAATGCCTCCAGGAACATGCTTCATACTTTCGACGAAACCCTCATTATTGAGTCTCTCGGGCGCGCAGTAGAGTAGTTTCAGCTGGCCCTCTCTGATGCCAGCCTTTATCTGTTTCTGCTGTTCGTAGGTTTTGGTAGAGTCCAGACAAGCTGCAGCGACACCTTTACGCAGTAGGGTGTCTACTTGATCCTTCATGAGAGCAATCAGGGGAGAAACAACGATGGTTATGCCCGGATCGGTGCGAGCTTTGTTACTATCCACGCCATCTATCTTTTCAAAGGCAACTGCGGGGATCTTTGAACGAAGCAAGCAAATGTCAGCATGTTAATCTTAACCGAGAAGGAATAACTCAACTTGATAACAGAGCGATTTGCCGGCGCCCGTAGGAAAGACGACGAGCACATTCTCCCCCCGTAAAATGGATACAATAGCAGAGAACTGCTCGTGGCGGAAGTCTTCATAACCAAACTTTTCTTTTAGGATCGTCTTAGCAGTATCCCCGAGGAATTCTATGCTATTGCGTTCTGTGTCTTGTACTTTGAGTTGTTTTGTTGGTCGAGCTTGATGATTCTGTTCGTCGTCGGGAGAACGCCCGCGCTTGATCCCTGTAATCAAGTTGTCCGCATCTATGTCTCCTAATAGGTCATCTCCAGAATCATAGTCCGACATGGTGGACATTATGGTTATGGTTATGGCTGGTTGTAGTTATGCACAGCTCGCTAACCTAGAATAGTAAAATAGTGGCCAAAGTCCGACTGTTGATGTTGTTATCTTACCTAACCGTTGGTTTGGTACCTTTGGTAAACGCAGCCACGTTTGAATTTTGTTTTCTTTTAACTTTAGAGAGACCCAAGGCAGTTACGTTTCCTAAGAGATCACCAACTGACCCGTAGCTGGTCCGACCTTCCTTAGGTACCTAAGGTACGTAATGGGTAATGGCCCATGCTTTGAGTTTAATTACATTAGGTACATGACATCCTTACCACATAAATGTATGAGGAAGGTACATCCTACCTACGTACCTAGGTAGTGGCCTGTTACCTAGGAGGTAGGTAACCTTAAAACCTTAGGTACTTAGGTAGGTTAGGTACCTAAGGTAACTTGAGTTACACATTATGCACACTTGAATACCATTCGCATTCTTGATGCGCCAAACTGCTGGCTATGTACTTTGTAATGAGTATAATTCATATTTAGCGAAACTTTTTAATATCATTGATATGCTATTGGCTGCCTTACTCCTACAAAGTGACCATTACGCCCCGTAATATGCTTGCTTGTCTTCGTATACATGAACGCCACTATGCCGTGATGCCCACAATTGCCCCCTATCCCTGATTAATGTTCACTTCTTCATGTAGAGATACCTTCACAACCTGAAGTGTTGGGTACCGAATGTTCCAATCCGAATAACACGAGTATTCGGAGGTTCTCTAAAGCTTCGATTAGTACATATTAATAGCAACTGGTGAATGTATGCTGTCCATGCATAACTTCTTGCTTTCCCTCTTCGTTATTGCAAATTATCGTAGTCAGCTATTACCACCACCATAAAAATACTCGGCTCGCGACATCCTCGTTCATAAACAACTCCCTTGTTGAGATAAACCGAGTGAGAATTGGTTCGGCATCTCTCGGGCGCAGATATCGCTCCAATCAATGATATAAATATAGAAACGCGTCTTAGCGCGATGCCTTGCGCTTTCACTTAGAATGCCACGTCACCCACATGCGCATTGAAGCTTAATAACTTGGAGCTTGTCATGTAGATTCGAGTCGGCACAAATCCTCCGGCAATAATGGACGTTCCAACAAGGTCAAAGGGAGTCTGTAATCTCGGATCACGTCCTCGATGCGGAACCCAATATATGCGCACAACCTGACGAGTTTAGTTGTCTTCTTCCATGATTCTTTGCACTTCGGGAGCGTTCAGCAGAATACGCTTTCCGAGTTCGTCTGCAGGTTTACCATCACGGACGGCTCCGAAGTCGAGAATCTGTCATTACATTATTAGTTAGCAAGCCATAAGCTGCGTTGCAGATTTAGCTGTTCAACTTACCTCGACATACGTCAAGTTATCCCGCTGGACAGCCGCTACGCATCGGCGTTCATCAAACCTGACCTGCCAGACTCCACTAAGGTCTGTGAGAAGGTCTTGGATGCATTCGCCTGAGCGGATATCCCACATCTTCAGGGTCCGGTCGCTGCCACTAATAACTTTGCGCCCGTCGTGTTGGAAGCAGGTAATCGCGCCGGTATGGGCCGTCAGTGTCGACTGGCATCGCCCGCTCTCCGGGTCCCAGATACGGAGGGTGCTGTCCGCTGCCGCCGAAACTAGTCGCTCGTCACGAAGATCAAGCAACCCAACAAGCAACGAGTGTCCTTCGAGCGTGTGTAAGCACGACCCGGTTTCCAGGTCCCAAATCTTCACGAAGCTATCCATACTACCCGATATACACCTGTTACGGGCTACGTCTAGCACCACACTGTACACCTTTTGCGAATGCCCTTGCAACACATGGACAGTTTCCCCTGTGCTAATACGCCATACGCGGACGGTATTATCGTAACTCCCACTGACGAGCGTGTCGGCATGGGCGGCGATCGCCCGGACCGAATGGGTGTGACCCTGTAGTGTGCGGATGAAGTAAGGACAATCGGCGTCATTGGCTGGAGGTCCGGTCTGGATATATCTCCTAGAGCCGGACTCGGGAAGACGCCAAACTCGTAACTGACTATCACGGGATCCGGTAATGATCAGAGGTTTCGGCGGCATCATGACCGCCTGTCCATTCTCTACCCTGCCGGTATCTGTCGGCATTAGGATTTGTAGGCATCGGACAGTACTAGTATGACCGTAGAAGACCTGGGTGCAGAGACCTTTCTCAATATCCCACACGCGAACAGAGCGGTCCGTTGAACCAGACACCAGGACGTTGCCTTCGTACTGAAGTGCCCACACTCCACCTTCATGGCCTTCTAAGCGACGACGGAGCTTACCCGTCTTAGTGTCGTAAACATGGATAAGCATGTCGTCGCTCCCAGTGATAATCTTGTCCTCGTCGAACTGTAGACAGGTAATTACGTGCCGGGGGTGAGCCGCGAAAGCGACATGGCTAGGCTTGACTTTGCCGCTCGTCCAACTCTTGCGGATCATGTAGTGACGACGATAGAGCGACTTGAATAAGTGAAGCTTCCTAAGGCTCGGAAGGCCGATATGCGGGTTGGGAACCGCCACAGCTGCGGCGTTTGCAGCAGACATAGGACCCTCGGACTTGTGCACTCGTTCTCCTGTATATGTTTTCTCATCTTTTGTCATCTCTTGCGCGCTTGCTCGCCGTTTCGACCGCTCAGAGCTACTGAGGCTGTTCAGAGCCCTCTTACGCTTGGATGTCCGTAGTTTCTGTGGTGGGTCAGGCTTCGAGGAGCGTATCAGTTCGGTCTCGGTAGAAGTAAGTCTAGCTTGAGTGCTATAGTCACGCTCGCAACCTTCGGGTCCCACCGGGTCTTGCCAACCCCAACCTTCTCTAATAGCTCTATCAAGCTCTCCAGGGGCCAGGGTAAAGCCGTCGTAGTCGAAGAGCTCTTTCCAACCCGTCTCGTTACTATCAATAATTCCTCGCCAGTGTTTCGAAACCTGAGCCGCGCGGCAAAGGTCGCGGTGGTCTAGGTAAGAAAGGATATGTAAGGTCAGCTCGATAGGCAGGTCCTTCAAGACGTCGCATTTAAGGGCTGGGTTGACCACATCAGCAACGATGTGAAGGGTTTTTCTGGAACATCTGCGGAGAAACTGGTACATCATGAATGACTTCATCTCGGCAGGCATGGAGTCGAAAGTTTCCAACATCGAGCGGGTGTCCATGATTGTAGGTTGGGATTGCGAAGGATCTTCAAATCGTCTGACAACTAGAGACGAGGGTTCCATGATGGAAGACGGGCCAGACTCATAATCCATCGAATTCTGGCTTTCCTCTTGGAAAAGAAGGGAAACATCTTCGTCCGCCGCATTGTCTCCGTCGTCTTGATCGAGCCCACGGAATTTGGAAGCCTGAAGGGTCGGAGACAGGCGCGGGCTGGGCAAGCTTGCATCTTGAGCAGCAAGTGTGTTGATGGGTCTTGGGTGATGCAAGGCACGAATAGATTGCTGGAGTGATTCATCCGCGTCCACATCACCGAATGGTTCAGCCTCCGCATCTGCATCAGTGATAGGTGGCGTAGCCACATTGCTACTAAATACAGTGTGCGAGTCGCTGCCGGAGGGGCTCGAGACATCAAAAAAGGACTGGGATTGACTGGCATTATTGGATTCCGGGGTTTCGAAAGAATCGAGATGTGTACTTCGAAGTTTGAGGGATCGATTGACGTTGACTGGAGTCGGCTCAGATGTGTCGGGAGTAACAGGGAAACTACTAGTTAATCTTGTTGTATTGTTCTTGATAACGTCCTTGCGGGAGCCATTAGTTAGCGCGCGGCGTAGCTTATCTGACACGGCGTTAGGGAGGCTCGGTACGAATGATCGTGTTGACTGCTTCTGCGAACTTTTCCGGACAGATCCGCCAACAACAGGGGAGGCACCTCGAGAGTTCACCCGATGGGGTCTACGAGACGACGTAGGTAGATAAGGTTTCGATGAGCGGCGGCTAATTTGGTGGTGGGCAGCATCTAATTCCGGCTCCGCCTTGATATCCTCAACGGATCCATCACTAGTAGACTGTTGGGACTAAAGCGTAGTTCAGACTGTTAGACAAGAAAAAATAGAGGCAGAGGGGAATAGAGGGGCAGAACATACGTCTTGCTGATATTCAACATCGACATCATCAACAGGCCAAGATATGCCGCCATAGTGAGCAACGTTGAAGCTGAAGTTAGCTAACTCAGGAGGGGTGGGTTTCTGAGCTAGAGGATATTCTTTGGAGTCGAGGGAGGAGAGCGGCTTCGACTCTCTCACAAGAAGAGGTGGATATGATCTCTTGGTAGTAGTAGTCGTGGTGACCGTCTTGGTCTCTATGCACTCGGCAACACCAAATTTGAGTTGTGGATGCGAGAGAGAGTCGGCATCGTCAAAATTGACCGAAACTGTCGTCTGACTGGATCGAGGCCGTCCAGACTCCATCCTTTCGTCTGCGGATGGTGCCTGTATCCTCATACTATTTCTATACAGCACTGGAAATCATGTATGTCAAGCTTGTTGTGATAGCATGAAATGGGAAGCCGTTGGTTCGATGTCAGAAGTTAACTGAGCGATTATAGGTCTAAGTCGAAAGTCGGAGCCGAAATTGAAATCAATGTCGAAGTTGAAGTCGAAGTCGAAGTCGAAGTCGAAGTCTAGGACAGAAAATGAGGATAGAAGGGTGGGGGGGGGATGCCTGAATAAGCAAAGGAGGCGAAGAGAGGGATGGGAGGAAAATGGAAACGCAGTAGTTCAAACAGTGATAGTCGCGTGTTTTCTCTCTAAAGGGTTGCCGAAGGGTTGCCTGTGGTATTCTATTTTACCCTTCTAGTATTGTGATTAGGAGGGTACTTTTTATTTTATTTTTCGAACAGAGCCGACTGGAGGCGAGGCGTAGGTGTCTTTATTTCAAGCGTGTTTTGAACGCGCGCGTCGACGCAAGTATGCGTGCGTGTGTATGTGCGTATGTGTATGTTTGGACGGTTGTGTGGTTGAAGGGTTTTCGGATTGTAAGTGGATTGATTGTAAGGACTGTGTAAAGTGGTAGTGTGGTGGTTGTTAATGACAGCGGTAATGGCAAGTGGTAATAGTAATGGGTAATGGGTAATGGGTAATGGCAGATGGCAAATGGCAATGGCAATAGTGGTCAGATTCAAGGAGGGGAGGCGTCGGCTGGCGCTGCTAAACAGTTGGTGCCAGCAACTGACCCCAGTATTATTCACAGAAGACAGAAGGTACATCCAACCATGCTACAGCACGCTAAACACTACATGTACTTTTTCTACCCACATAATCCATTTACCAAGCGCGCCTCCTTCGGCTGAGCACACTGTCCCCAGACCCACAGGTAAAAATTAGTAGCCGAAGGCAGTAAAACGACCAAAAAAAACTTGAAAGTGACTTGTTGATTACCTAAGGTAAGGTACTAATCGCTTTGAAGCCAGCAGAACTCTTCGTTAAATACCTCCTAGGTACATAGAGGTAGGTATAACACGCGCTAGATCAACCCTTAAAACCCTTGGAATGTTCAATAAAGTACTTTATATTAGGTACATATGTACATGTATCAGACTCCGCAGCCAGTCACAAAGTACCACCTGGTTTTCCATTCCTGGGGAAAAAGTTGACCTTACAATGTCAGAATGTTCAGATGATCCCGATTTTCATACTATGTACGCGAACCGTTATGGTACTTGCATACGTCTTCCATCTTCCCACGGGGTCCGAGTGGCTGACTTCGTGACCATCACGCATACTACATACATGTAAAAAGATTTTCTTTTTTTTTCCTTTTAATCTTTTTCTCACGTTTCCTTTTCTCCTTCTCCCTCGGCCCGCACACTTCAAACTACCTACATACATACCTCTGTACACACCAAACATGTCATTTTTGATGAGGTACATATCATTCCTTGCTCTTACATGCATACCCGCCTAGGTAGGTACCTAATATAATTCTATATAATTCATCGCTGAGGGATGAGTGTGCAACTGAGAAATATCCAAGGACCATTGTAAACGCATACCAGTGTTATTCTTTGTAATAGAAATTCAACCTCGCCCAACTCCCGATGTATGCTTAGGTACCTAAGTTAAGAAACATAATCATAAGATGTGCGGTTGATTTTATAAGGCATCTGTTTGGTAGATTTGGCCCCTGATCTCGAAGGCAACACAACTCATAACAGAGTATCATGGCATCATGACGGCATGGTATCATGTTGGTTGGTAGGTAAAATAAAAAGATACCTACCTAAGTATCCGCCTGGCTAAGACAGGAATCCGTCCGGTCACAGCAAAAGTAGCCAATAGTTGCACCCTCTACAGGCGGCTTGCACGTCTTGCACATGTCCTGCACCTTACTTAGTCTTTTCTTTTGGTCCTTTTTGTGGGATGAAACTGCATGGCTGCATAGCACTATTTACATCTAATGGCTCCAAGTTGGTCCAAGTATAAATTCTAATTCTCATCTAACATAAGAAGATCGTATAAGGCATGTTGTTTACTTTTATGTTGCTTATCTACCTCTGTGTCCCGGTTATATATTACCCTCTTCGCCTTTTCGCTCCGTCCGGAAGACCATATTGATCAACTCTGGCAAGATATCAAAACACCGAGATCACGCAAGACAGCATGTTCATGCAAGTCCAAAGAAACATGTTTCGTTCGTCGCCGCTTAGGATAGCGGACGGCCCGACCATCACGGTGCCCCGTTAAGAACCCCTCGTTCTAGCCATGCATGGAAGATTGTTCCGCCAATCAAACAACGACTTTTAGAACTAGTCGAAATATCAAATACATTGGGAGGCCGTTTTGAGGAAAGGAGCTGGATTGGAGAATATGGGGGAAGTCGACTACGAACGTATAAGGGGAGCTGCAACACTTGCATGGAATCACTTTGCAAGCCTGCATGAGCTGGGATGTCCATCACCCAATTGCTTTCGAGGATAAGCTAATATCTATTTTATTCTCGACGCTACTTAACTGTTTGCATCGATGATTTGTCCGTTGTAGCATTAGGGGGAAGCTTAACATGTATACCATAGGTAGGTTGAATTATAGTTAACATAAAGATCTCTATATCCAGCTAGATATTATGATCATGCTATTGGCTCTATCTATATAGACATAGACTTGGATAGTACGTTCAAATATAGTCGACTCTTTATGGAACTTAACTCTATAGCTACTCCAGTAGAGGCAAACTCCACAATAAAAGGGGCATCTTAACACAATATACCTAGGGACTCATCTTTTACAGAGTTATGAGATAGACTAAGTACCCTAACTACTATACATAAGACTGAAACAAAATCTGGGCTCAAGCACAACGACTTGATGTGGCTTGGTGTCAGCCTTCCTACAACACGTAAGCTCTCGCAAAGGTAACGCCAAGACGATAGTTTAAGAGCGGCTGCTGCGGGCTCCTATCTACCGCAGCTCAGCTGAACATATTTCAAGTCGCACCGGTTATAAATGGAAAAAAAAATCATGCCTTGTACTCATCCGTCGCTTAGACCGCATCCTTTACAACTCATCACCCTTCTATCCTCGAGTGGACGCGGTACGTTAAGGAGAAGAAAAAAGTCGACGTAGGCGTACTCTCCGCCTCCATGCGCTACGTAATATAAGCCTCGAGGGGGTCTTTGGCTGGAACAGCTGAACCTCATCTTAGCAAAGGGGTCAGCAAAGTTGCATGTTTAGAGGCAATTACCATCGATATGTCTGCTCCTGGATCATATCGTCCGCCGCTCCCACCTCGGAACCCCCAGCCGCCTGGGTATACTAATGTTTCTCTGGGATATCCGAATAGCGGCTATCCACCGCCACCTCCTGGATCTCCTCCTCGGAATCCGGCCTACGTACCCAACTCCCGGCCTCCGCCGCTCCCTCCGAGACCTCCTGGATATGAAATCACCACCCCAACCAGTTCTAATGAACAATCCCCTTTAAAGTTCTCCATTCCCCCGCCTTCTCCAGGACCGCCTCTAGGAATCGTGAGGCCGGCTTCTACCAACCCCCCGTCATACCCCTATCGTTATCCCGAGGCGCTTAGTCTAAATCAAGGTTACGACTACTCACGCGCACCATCCTACAATCCCCACGGTCAGAATGGTTTAGCGAGTATTCCACTACCTCCGCCGAACCCATATGGCCAACCTGCCCTACAACGGCCAGCTAGTACCCGTTCTATACCCCCATCGCATCCGCCGACTATAACACAATATCTGCCGAGTCCTGCTCCTCAAGTTCCCGCAAAGAAAACCATCAAGATACCGCCTCCAGTGCATACAACAGCTACAGGAACTCCCGAGATTCGACCATCAGAAAACAACCCGAGTTCTTCAGCGACATCGCAGCCCTTTAATACCCCGATATTATCTTTATCGCCCGACCAGCTCCCATCGCCATCTTCAGAGTATTTAGAGGCTCAATTCCAATCTTTATCTGTAGAAAATCGACCGCCGACTAACTTGCCGTCCGTTTCGCATCATACTTCTCAACCCTTACAATCTCCTCCAGAGGTTTGCTCATATATTCCCGTAGCCACCTTCCCCGACCCTCGCGTACCTAAGTCAGATGGCCATAGTTACGAGTTACCGACAGAAAATGAAATTAAAGGCAAGCCTATTGCACCATCCGCAGGCCTACCGGCCCTAGCGCCACCTGCGGTAACCTCCTGTATTGCCGATCCGGTAACGTTCGCAACAGACTGGTACTGTCATCCTGACGCACCTGAGTTTTTTATATGTTCGCGCTGCTACGTCGACTACATCCACGGGACTAGGTTTCGGAACCTTTTCCGAAGGGAGAGATTCAGCGACGGCAAACCGCGAACATGCCGGTTCAGCAAGCCGAGAATGCGGAATCACCTACTTAAAGACGCTCTCGCAACGGGATCGTTAGAGCCAGCGTTGGCTTGGATGCGCTCCCGGTCACAAATACCTGACTGCAAAGGGATAGAGGGTGTTAAAGGAAAAGTCGGTATTAAGTGGTACATGGTGAGATTAAACGATATACCAGGCTTTGTGTCTTGCGAAGCCTGCTATGAAGACCGTATCTTGACAAACCACTTTTTTGTGAACTTCGAGCCGACACAGTTACAGCCAGCAGAGGACACCGTATGTAAACCCGAAACATTACTCCCCCCCCCCCTTTCGCGCTGCTCCCTGTCTCAGAAGCCTCCAGTATTTTTGCCATGAGTTGACTGAGTAATGGTTGCTCCTAAGACATGCCTAGATCCCTTAAATTCCTTACTAGAAAAGTGATCATTGACTCTCGTTGTTGTAGTGGAGCTGCGACATAGCGGTGCCTTATATTGAGAAGGAGTATGAGGCCAGGGGCAAGGTCAACGACTGGGCTGGCTTCGTAAGTGAGACAAAGGCGCGAATGTCCATAAAGCCTTGCCCACAACGCAACCCAGAGTTAACCTACGGTAGGAAGTGGTTCGTTCCTAAGCATGGTCCTGAAGGGTTGGTGCTCTGCTCAGGATGTTATTGCGACCAGGTGATCCACACTGGTGAAGAGGCGTTATGGGAGGTAGATGAAAAACTTACAAAGGCATACGATACCAAAGTCCGGTGCAGCATGGGTGTCTTCAGCATTAGAATGGCTATGGCTCGCGCGCACGAAATCAACGACTTCCAAGTATTCTGGAGATCCGTACATAAGCTCGCCAACGAGAAGTTTTGCGATGACGATGGTATCGAAGATGGTATATGGTACACACTGCCCTCTGACCCGCCTAACTTCGGCCTCTGTGCCGGATGCTACGTGACCATCGCGGAGTCCCTCAATATATCACGCTTTTTTGTACCGAAACGTGATGCACAGCCGGCCGGGACGAAATGGCAATGCTGTTTTAGCATCTCGCATCCTCGATTTCGGCAATTCATGCCACGGCTCTTAGAGATGTATCATACACATGATCCGACCTCATTCGACAAATTTGCGTCAGTATATTGTTCTATACCGATATGCCCTCGCGACGAAGACGCACAGAACAAGCACTGGTACGGATGGATGGACTGCACGATTTGTCCGGAGTGCTATACCGACTTCGCGCAGCAAAGCCCTCTGGCTGCGAAGATGGAACTCAATAACACGCTGTTAGAGACGAGCACAATGTGCGAAATGTATAGCCCGCGTATGCGCGACCTTTACATAAAATATAGCGAGGCGTCGCCTCCTGACGCCAGGGAGCTACTCGCATGTTCAGTGCAGCGGCGTCTAGTCTGGATACAGACAGTTCCACAAATGCGGATGATGTTATTCCGAGCGAAGATGGCGCTGAATCAGCAGCGGTTTCTTAACGTTGCGAGTTCACACTACAACCAGGCCGGCATGCTACAAGATATCACTTACGGGCACACGCACATATATGGCGCTGCTGGAGTTGGTTACGGCTACGCGAATGAGAATCTCCTGCAGGGCGCTGTGTATGCCCAGCAAGCCGCGCAAGCTGGTGCCAGTGCTGCAAGTGGTAGCGCGGTTCTACTTGTCGGGCAGCTAGAACAGCAGTGGAGAGCTGTTGAGTAGATGGTAAGTTTAGTGATACGGTATGTAGGTGGTTAGAATACTCAAGTCTGGTAATAAATTATTCTAGGTTAGGTACCTCCTAACCTAATGTTTAGACGATACGATTTGAATTGATACCGAACATTAAGTCCCTAACCATAGATCATGACAGAATCTATACGTCTCAATAATGAAATTTGGGATTGGAATATGGCTACTACGGGCTTTCATCTTACCCCTGAGAACATCTCACCCTGTTAGTTCGTAGGGGATCGAGTGATTGGATTATTACGTATTACCTATTAAGCGGTTTCACTTGATCAATGCTAAGGATGCCAAGTTTACAGGTCCCAGCAGGATGGATAAACGGACGGTTTATGTATTTCGGTTGATTCTTGGCGACCTTATTTAGGGTTGAACCGGAATGCTGTTGTCAACGGCGCTGGGGCTAACGGATCTCGCTTCTGTGTCTACCTATAACCTAGATGTATGTATGTGCATCTGGGTATTGACATAAGATAATCTTGGGGCTGAGGCTGAGGCAATACAATAATACTACCGTGCCGCTCCCGGTTCGTCATGCTTTTGTAACTTTGGCGGGGCTTACATGACTCGCTTCTCTTCCGTTTCATCGGTATTAATTACAGGACCATGTCCCGGTTGATTTACCTGGGTTTGGGTATCGATAGTGTCAGATTCAAGATGAATGAGAGATCAGACAGGCTCATACAATTGACCGATTCGCTGATTTTCAAGAGTTCCAATTAAAAAAAGGGAAGACAAAGAATTTACCCCCCGAACACGGGGATTTGGTCTAGTCCCCTACAAATTAAGTCTACTATGTATTTCCCCTTCTGGCCCTTCTGGATCCAAGAACGTTACCATCCGAAGAGAAACAAGGAAACCCTAGTCATCCGGCCGTTCGTCCCGTCGAACTAAGGGTTTAGCGGCTCCGTTCGTTTAGGATAGGTAGTTAATCGTTTAGTCTCACGAATCGAATGATACACTGGCAAGCTCGGAGGTTTCGCTTTTTAACATCTCAATGTATTAGAAGATAACTAGTTAGTTAATTAATCTGTCTCTTTTACTTTATGACGAGAAATACTCTAAGACAACAGTAGGATCTAGGTATCCGACAATACGTAAGTCTTCCTTTATTGAGGTCCAGGAGTTTGATGATATTGCAGGTCAAAGGCACAATATCTGGAACCTTGACATCTTCAAGCATCGAGCCGCCTTCTCCGGAATCTTGCCGTAGCAGAGACAAACTAACACTGAGCTTATTCTGTATAGGTCGGTTTGGCTTCGAGAAGTCGTACGAAATACGCCATAGTTTAAATTTGTACCTGTCAGCGATATATTAGCAAACCTCGATTGGATCGCTTATGCCTCTATACCTCGTTACCTTATTTCATCCACCGTGTGGGGTGCATCCAGCGTATGCTACCTCGGCCGGCGAGATAAATAAGGTGAAAGGGTAAAATAACTCGTACGCTGGCAGCATTTCTCCTTCTCAAGCCCAGAAGATTAACTTACCTATCAGCAAGTTATGCAAGTATAAATACTAGTATCGACGTTACATATCGCACTTGTCATTCTGCAAGTGTTAATTGGTTCACGTGGGTGCGTCCTAGAGACTCGGAGTTAGACTCAGGGATCTTCCTAGCAGTAGGAAGAACGCCACATCCCCAACCTGAGAACGATTGGATAAAAAAGAAAAGGGGCCTGCGAGCTTCGTCCCGCCCGTCACCGATTTAGATTATGCACAAACTGATTTTGCGTCTCCGACGGTATGGTCGATGCACGATGGCAACCGAAGATAAAAACAGCAAGCGCCAACCTGATAGATCACTAGATGATATCTTAAGGGGGAAGGTATATATTGAAGAACTCCCTTCGGATATAGAACCTATCAGGAGGCTGCTAGAGAAATATAGCGGCATTCGCACTAGAGAGGTTGACGATCATATTCATGAAATAGTACGTACCGTGATATTCCCCTTTTGCTAGGTTTAAGCATAGACTTATTGTCACATTCAGCGAGATCGTCTCTGGGAGATTTATCCCTATGTTTACATCGGCCACTTTCGTTTCCTTTCCCTTGGGTTCACATTGGATCCTCGGTACCGGATAGCCTTAAATCGGTTGCTCGCGCCCAAGTCGGAGGCTACATTTCTCGACGTGGGCTGCTGCGTGGGACAGGTATTACGACAACTCACATTTGAGGGTGTAGATTCATCGAGACTGTACGGCACGGATTTGGAACCACGCTTTCTAGACGCGGGCTACGACTTATTCAAGGACCGAGACAAGTGCAATGCTACGTTTGTAGCTGGTGACATGTTGAGTCAGAACGGGCAGACCGACGAAGGCGATGAAAGGTTAAAGGTGTTCGACGGCAAGATGAATATCATCCACGCGACTAGCTTTTTCCACCTATTCTCATGGGAAAATCAAGTCCGGGCCGCCATGAGAATGGTGCGATTTCTCGACGCGGACGACCCTGATGTCGTGATTTTCGGTCGCCAAGTGGGGACGACAACGCCGGGCGACAGAGAAGGGGCTGGTGGTTCTAAGAAGTTCCTGCATAACGCTGTAAGCTGGCAAGAATTATGGGACGAGGTCGGCAAAGCAACGGGGACCGCGTGGCGGACCGAAGTGAACGAGATGGAAGAATCAGACATACATCCAGACGGTAGTACCGACGGAACGCTTCGGCGCATACGGTTTGGAGTTTTTCGAGCTTGAATACTGCACTAGGGTTTATGTATACTGAGCTTGATGCATATTAGTTGGCGTTCTCACGGATATATCCACAGGCGACTTAAGGGAATTAGAGCATACGGACTACATTGGAAGGGTAACGAGGCACGACCGAGTTTTTCTCTGTATAGACCTCATGGCGTTACTTGCATTGCGTACCAACAGGCTCGGAGTAAATATTAGTTAACTGGGCATCCATCACTATTTCCTTGTTGAAAAGGTGTCGTTGATATACAGACATATTTCTTAAGTGGTTCCGGTGTCGTAGTACCGTTGCCAGAGTATTAGCCTTCCAACTTCTCCACACGCATATTATATATAAATAGCATCGAGGCGAAGATAGAAGGGAAGCATGCGAAGAAAGGGAGTCAAAGATGTCACTCAGCTACCTAAGCTATTCCTAGGGTAACAATCTCAGGGAACAGCCCGTTCAGAGAAGGGGTTTCGTGGTTGGCGAGGCCATTCCACTACCTACCCACCCTATGCAGTCACAATCTCCCCATTTCTAGCTTAAGTACCTATCGGTCATATTGCTGGATCAGGAAGAGGGTTCTTTTTTTCATAACTAATATTGTATGGGCAATTATATTGGTATGATTACTAGGTTAGGTTCGTAAGAGGTATATTACTACTTTCTGAAACTCTCTTCCCATGTCAAACCCATAGCTAGTAAATTTATTGTATTAATTTTATCGTAGGTCGTTTTAATATGATATTCATAGCTAGTATTTTAGGTAGATATGATGTTTGGGGAATAATTTACCTTGTCGTAAGTTCCCATGTTGGATTTCTTGACTACCTAGACATCTAGGATAAGGGGCTCTGACATATGTTACCGGCCTAGTCTTAGGTAGGTTCATAGTTTACTATGCTTGAATGTAGTTTCCTCTCACCTCATACTCGAGTCCTCATAGCTAGAACTCTGAACAAGGGATAGTTAATCAATTTCTATTATCTTGGGCGTTTGAGAATACATTGGGAATTTAATCGTGTGATAACGAGTAGAATGATAGCAAAAGCCATGGCCCTGTACTCTTGTGACATTTATCCGAAACGGGAAGAAGGGAGAATTGAAGGAGGGTGCCCCGAACCCAGCACATTGGCAGTCTTAGAATATTATAGATGGGGTGCTTCATCTGCGACGTGGGTTCACAAATCATCACGAAAGATAAAAAGACCTAAGATAGGGGCCGATGACTTTGATTTTCCCTAATCAGCTTGAAGTTCAACCTATGACAGAGAGAGAGGAGACGAAGTTCTTTGGTCACCGACGCATGGCGCCAGCTCACACGTCGGTACCAAAGAGACTACATACACGGTTGGTGCAGCATATGGGAGTACCTAGCAGGCAACATGAAGGTGATCTGCAATCATAATCTAGATATATTCCGGTAGACTCTGATATACGAGAGTCAGGATGGACAACCACTCCTCCTCTCTAGCTTCCAGATGCTCCCTGAGGGCCACTTGATACGCAGAAAGCGTGAACTCTCCTCCAGTGAGTTGAGCCTGGCGGGAAACCCGGTCGTCCCAATATCGCGAGACATCGAAATAAAGCTTGCGACACTCCAAGACGAGACGGATGCGGCGCAGCTGGGTATGCGTGAGCACACCCTCGCTGTAGTTGCGAATTCCAATCCATTGAAGGGTCGCCAACTCAAAGTTCTGGACCGACTCAAAGACGGCAAGCTTCCAGGCCACGGGATCCTGAAGAGGAAGAGGAAAGGTTCGTGTGGAAGAACTGGCGGGTTCATGTTAGTAGGTTTACAACAAGGGTAATTTAGAGAGGTTGATATATTAGGTTGGGTACTTACGTAGCGGACATTGTTGCGGAGGTACTGGTTTAGGAGACTGAGGTAATGATATAAGGCCTAGTAGACAGCTTATAGCGCGCCTACTGAAGTCTAGAAAAAGAGGAGGTTAACTTGCTGACAGCAAACAGAAATAAATGTTAGAGGCGACGCGTCGCGCCATGGAGACAACAGTATTTTGATGATTCTACTTACCAGGCCGAATTGACAGCGCGTCTAAGTGCTTTGATAGGAATAGTTGGCCGTTGGGTTGTTGGCTGTGGATAATGTTTAAGGTGCAAGTTGGCCAACCGGCGAAGAGAGTACCCAAGAATAATTTGGCTTTGAGTGATAATTGGAAAGTTGGTCGGCGATCAGAGTAAGAAGGTATAGGTCGGCGACAAATATAGACAGGTACAAGTCTATAAGAAGAGGAAGAGGTATATGTAGGTAGGTATGAGTCGGCGAAGGAAGAAAGAATAAACCAGGAACAACTCAAAGTAGAGGATCAACTGGCTGTCGGCGACGATAATAGTCAAGAACAACTCAACTTAAGGGGTAAGAATCAGGTCGGCGATGAAGGTAGACAGGTGCGTGTCAGTGACGAAGACAGTTAAGAACGACTTGGTAAAGAGAGTAGACAAGAGCAAGTCGACTTAAAGTTTGGATAGGAACAAGTCGGCGCAGAAGACAGACAAGGACAACTTGTCATAAAAGATGAATAGGAAAGAGTCGGCGAGGAAGATAGTTAAGGACGATATGGTGCGGTAGGTAGTCGGGGCGAGTCGGCGTACAAACTAGACAGAAAAAACTTGATGTAAAAGATTGACAACAACAAGTCGGCAACAAAAACAGATAATTGTGAATAAAATGTTTCAAGGAAGTCGCCGATTTCTTTGGTTAGAATGTTACTGCCTGGTGAACCTTAGTTGGAAATTTGGTGCTTGAGGTGTTAAAAGGTACGTGTAGACATAAATTAGGCTTCTATTAGAACTCTACTGTTCATGCCTTCTGCCCAGGTAACTGCCTCCAGAGGATAAAGCAAGAACAAATGGTAACCAATTAAAATTCAAGCAGGCCGTAGACTTATACAGATACCGCCAACATGTTGCAACTGCATGTTGTAACTAGCTGCACGTTAGACTGATGTGCCCCTGAATAGATAGGTTAGGTACCTAACCTGGTAATTCCGGCACCATGCCATTAAAATGCTACCTAGGTACATCGGTAGGTATCTGGAACGCTCAAAAGTAATGTTAACCGCCATACAATGTGAATACCATGTAGTGTTTAGTACAATACAGTACAATGTAGTAGACTTAACGCTATGACTCGGCGAAAATGAAGTAAAATCATAACGACCTCCCGACCCCCCTTCCCCCCTCTATCATTCACCATATCCTTTTAGCCACCATCTCGTACCTCATCACCTTAGAAAGCCCATCGTCACCCTTCTCCTTGAATTTCTCCTCCGTCTTCCGCTCTCGTTCACGCATTTTCTTCAGCCCTTCCTTATCGTCCTCGTATATCCATTTTCTACGGTCGTCTCCAACCTCGACAGCGCCCCATGAACCAATGCGCTTCCCCGGCTGCGAGAAATTCTCGGACTCTGCCTTGCCAGTCGCTGCTGCGTGTTCCTTTCGTTTCATCACAGCGTACCGCTCCTTGGAATACCGCAGTAGAGCCATGCCCAGGAGGAGCTTCACGATAAGAAGTACAATCCAGGTCAGAAAGAAGAATATAATCATTGTGAGAAGGGCAATGGCGTCATCCGAAGAGAAAGCCAAGAATGAACGGGTCTGGGACGACCCGTACGGATTTCCATATACCGCCCGGCCTAGAGCGTTCCTAAGAAGCGTGTCTAGATGCTCTAGTGCGGCAATCATCGCAGGCGAAGACGGTGTTGAAGACTCTACCGAAAGCTCCGTGGTCGACGTTGGAATCGGAGGGTTGATATGCGTGGCGAGGAACATGTGGTATACCTGGATCGAGGCCCGGATGAAGAGGCACGATAACGGCAATAGTGGTAAGCCCAGTCGCCGAGTCAGCGAGGGAGCCGAAAATGCCTGTACGCCTATAGTGAGATATTGATTTAAAGCACACGCCATACATAATAGACTTACACTAGTATAGTAATCCTTACATAAGATATCCAACATCCTGCTGTAGAGCGTCGGCTTAACATTGTTGAATTTATTAATGAACGCGTGTTTTGCCCAATCGACCATCATCTCGATACCTATGACGACGAGAAAGGGCGAGAGTACCTCGCCGGAGAGTATCCATGACGGCAACACAGTGAAACTATTTGGCAGGCTTGAGCTGGTATGGACCGGACCGGGTTTTGCAGCTCCGCCATCTATCTCACTTCCGGCTCCCAGCACAGACAGGCCTCCTACCTCCACGACGTTTCTCATACCAATGATCAATAGAATAATCCACAACTGAAACCGCTCAACCACGTCCGAACAGGTCAGCTGGAAAAGATTCTCCTTTTCGATCCTCTTGAAAACGCTCCCTTTAATTTCCACGAATTGATTGGATATCAAAAGACTCAGAAGAGAATTCGAGTATGAGTTTACAGCAACGTTCAATGTGATGACTTGGTAGAATAAACACACGGTGTGAACGACATTATATATTAGCGAGAGTATGAACATCCCAAAGGGGAGAAGGACTTTAGATCGCCCGGAGCTATTCCTTGACAGGGTCTCGGAGCTAAAGAGACACTCTAAGACGTCTTGACCGAGGGCCGAGAGAAGGCGATCACCGACTTCGAGGATATTATAGATGACATAGAGTTTCATCGAAGACTGAGCGCGAATAAAGTGATACATTCGGCTGGCGTCAAGGTTCATCAACGCCAAGGAGCTGCACACGAGCACGAACCCTTGGAGGAGGTCGGCTTTATGGTAAGAGGTCAGATTCGAGGGCATAGACTTTGTCCTCCGATGGCGAAATCCGCCAGATCTGGGCATTGGATGCTTCGGTGGGTGGAACACACCGTTGCTACCTAGCCGAGGGGTGTCTTGGGTAGACATACCCGTGATCTCGGATGAAGTGTGACGTCGCGTGGCACCATTCTGGATGGTGCTGGAGCTACTTACCCTCGCTCGACTCTGGCTCCTCTCCGACTCGCTAGCCGCCTGGCTACTGTTAGATCGGGTTCGTGACTTGAATCTACCTCTCCTCCCTCTTTGCCAGAGGCGCCAAGTGCCTTGCCAGACATAACCCACAACCCATCGTGCTTCCTTCCCAATTACGTATGCCCACCATTTTAAAAGGACGCCGAGAGCAATTAGGAACCGTATGGGTAAAATGGTGAATGTGTATAGCCACGCATCGAGACATGCTAGAGTGCCGAAGGTCAAGACGCGTTCTAGGTACGGGGGTAAGAGGAGAGCATTCAAAAGCCGTTCGAACTTGACAGCACTGGATTCGTATGGAGCATCTGTAGCGTGGGAATGATGGATATAAAGAGGACTGGGCCGTTGACCAGCGAGTTCGAGTTGAAGATGGGTGGGGAGAGACATAGGCGGGAGAGGTATGGTGGGTGGTACGGGAGACGGCGGCAGATCTGGTCGATCTAGTTTCGGAGGAGACACGGGAGGCTTTGACGTAGCGGATGGAAGGTTTAAGGGGGGAGGACGAGGAAGAGGGTTAAAGGAATTTCGCCTTATAGTATTCGATTCTATTGTAGGAGGCCCGGTGGAAGACCTCCTATTAATGGGCGGGCTGGAAAGCGTTCGTGACGAAGGGGGGGGTCGTCTGAAATCTGCTGCTGTTTTCGGAGCATCGTGATATGCTGGCAATAACGTATCCTTATCTGCGGCTGGCGTCTGGGTACTCCCTCGTAACTGATCTGACATTGATGGACGAGATATAGACTCGGCAAAACTAGCGGACATAGGATACTCGGTACCGTTTGGCTTGCGTTGGGGAGGCTGAGGAGGAACGACAGCGATGGGTAGCGAATCGGGCGACGAGGTTAAGGCCTGCATCTGGGAAGCAGAGAGCTTCCTAACACTCTCGTGGCTTGCCTTCTTCGTAGCCGATTTGGATACTGAACGTGTACTTGATTTGGCTGTAGTATCGGTAGATCGACCAGAAACGGACCTATCTGCGCTGTTATATGTTGTAGTAGGCGATGTGTGTCCATTGGCGATGCTGTTCGATATACCATTTCCATTCGTAGTAAGTTTCTTGGTTACATTGCTAATATCATAGCTCGGTTCGCGTTTCTCGAATTTAGGGGTGACGGGAGTAGAAGCAGTAATCTCAAGAGTAGGGAATGGGTCGGTTGGAGAAGTTGGAGAAGTTGGATATTTTGATGTTGTTCTGACTATAGAATTATCTCGACATTGTTCCTCTCTCATTATACTTCTCCCGGATCTTTCGTCGGTAACCTCCTGCAAACCCGTAGGGTGGTCATCGTGACTGTCATTGAAAAGCCTAGTGACGCTTGGGTCTCGCATGGTTGATTCCTGCATGAAGGGGATGATGTCGTTCTCGATAAACCCATCGCCTCCGCGATGTGGATAAAGAAGCTAAATTGAAGCCGATGTTGAAGGAAATTCCACAGGGTCCAGAACCTTATCAAACACAGTGTCGTAGCCTCGCAGGATACAGTACAGGAAAGCGGCATGTTATTGGTAGGTCTAAAAATAGGCTATTTACATAAGAGATAGGTACCTCTTTAGAAGTAAATATACGTCATATGTACCTAATCTAAGGGATCGGATTGACACAAATCATAAGCCGGTAAATAAGTACATTCCTCCTTTTTACATACACACTGTTCAAGTTCTTGAATATTCTTAGACACGACGAGATTTATCCCCTTCTCGCCGTGCATGCGACATATCTTTCTTAGCCAGATCAGGCGCAATTTTTAGTTGAAAGTCGAGGTCAAGTCCAAGCCCACTCTTGTTTACCTGAAGTACGGGGCTGAAGACCGACCCGACCAATCAAAGCTACTAAAAACATGTATCTATCGTGGCATCGCACACCTCGAGCAGCGCTCTTGCTGCTTCGACCGTATAAGTCTAAATTTGATCTACGTACGGACGACTTATCTATGGTGGCTGAGGGAGGCTAACTCCATACGCCAATACTAAGCAGCTCTATAACCAAAAGCCAATAGGCAATATGGCTCGCATTTGACTCCATTACGGTTTTAATTAGAATCGTTCTACGAATCAGCTATATCCCAGCTTTCGACATAGGAGGATATGGGTGGCTCAGGAGAAGATCATACGTGTATATATATAATGGCACTCTCTTCGCCCTACGTAAGTTCAATATCAACTCATCAGGATTACATGTCTATTTATTTGAACGCAACATGTTTTACCAACGGAGTGTCTTGACGAGTATCCTAGTTGTATTGGTGGCGATAGAGACTGCCTTGGCTGCTCTTAATGGACATTGTCCCCCTTTAGGGCCAGTCCTACCCGCCCCAAAGAACCCTACGGTACACGAGTCTGTCCAGTTAGCAGTAGACAGTGTCACTGATACATTCCAAAACCTCACTGCCGGCCTTCTTTCTACTGGCATATCTGTCGCAGTTAAGTCGATACACGAAACTAATCCGCTACTGGAACTCCATCATACACCTACGATACTTAACCCTAATGGAACATCAACCATCGATTCACAGACGGTCTATCGACTCGGAAGTATATCTAAGATTTTTGCAGTGCTCTCCTTGCTGAAACAGAGCCACGTGAAACTGGACGATCCCATCACTCAGTATGTTCCCGAGCTGCATGAACTCAAAGGAGAGACAGGTGAAGCTAGTGATATCACAACCGTTAGGTGGAGTGAGGTGACTCTTGGCGCTCTCGCTTCACACATGAGTGGCATTTCTACAGACCGTAAGTTATATATACCACCCTCAATCGGTATTCTTGTTAATTATTCCCAGTTACAACCGACCTGGCTAGTTTTCCCTTGGACTGGACCGAAGTTGGTCTCCCTAAATTGAACGAGACGTCGAAGACCGGGTGCGCTGGTGTTTTCGGCCTCCCTCCCTGTGATAGGACCGAGTTTTTCAGAGATTTCGGCAAGCGGCACCCAGTGTACGCTCCATTCACAAACCCAGTATACTCAAACGTCGCGAGCGTCATTCTAGGTTATGCCGTGGAGGCAATAACCAATATGACCTATGACAATTACGTCAAGCAATCGATATTCGCTCCCCTATCTATGACGAACACGACCATATTTAATGGACCGGAGAAGAACGCATGGGGATTTATCCCTGTAAATGAGACCTGGTTTGATGTTAACTTCGGATACGAGGATATGTAAGTTGTAATACCCATTTAGACGTTGGATGTATCTAATGTTGGCTAGAGCTGGCGGTTTCTACTCGAACACGGCCGACCTACTTTCCTTTGGTACTGGTATCCTCAAGCATGCCTTGCTGGATTCTACTAAAACAAGAAAGTGGATGAAACCGGCAACATCTACCTCGTCTTCTGGTCTACTTATCGGTGGACCTTGGGAAATTCTTCGCTCTAACATAGTCACTGAAGATAAGCGTCTCATTGAATTTTACTGTAAAGCTGGCAATCTAAATTCGTACAATAACATGTTGTGCCTAGTACCGGACTATGATATCGTTGTTACGATTCTATCTGGTGGACCACAGTCGAATACTGACCTGGTGGATCTGGTTCTTACGAAAGTCGTGCGAGGCCTGCTTCCAGCTATTGAAGATGCGGGTAAAGCAGAGGCATTGCCAAAATTCGGTGGCACATATACGGATGCCACTACGAACTCGACTATCACGCTTTCTCTTGACGATGCGCCAGGATTCGCGATATCTAACTGGGTCGTCCGTGACGTCGACGTAATCAAGAACTACAGTAAATTTGGGGCACTATCGAGTAGTCCGACAAGCCGACCGGTTTCCATCCGGCTGTATCCTACAAACCTGGGTTCGGGATGCCATGATGCCTGGCGGGCCGTGTTCGATATCGGAAGCCCAGAGGAGAGTGCGGAGAAAGACGCAAACTCATTCTGGCCCGATGCAAGCTGTCACACGTGGGGTTCTATGGACCGACTCACCTACGGCTTCCGATCTATGGATGAGTGGGTCTTCTTGCTTCGTGATGATGGGTCAGCACAGAGTGTAGACCTGAGGACATTTAGAGTTGAGCTGAAGAGGGAGGCTTGATTTAATATTATGTAGTGTTGTGATGCGAAAGACGTGGAATGGCACGAAGACTTCAATATAAATTTCATACCTAAGTTGGCATCACTTCGTAATCATTCTGATCCATCGAATCCCGTATGTTCACACTACCTACCTAACGTACCTAGGTATGCATATAAGATTTCAAGTACTGATATCGAAGTTACAAACAATTTCAAAGTAAAAGTTGAATAAAAATAGAACGGGAAACAGGAAGTAGTATATTTAGTGCTAAACAATAACTATGGACTTTTTGTCTTTTTTTTTTCCATTTTCTATTCGGGTCCTGTGCGTCAAGACTTCAATGCTTAAACAAAAACATCCTCAAGCGGCGATATAACTCTTGGCATATTGCCTCACGCGTCGCGAGGTCCTTGCCCCAACCCTGCTTCTAGAGCCTTGAGCATACCTCCCTTGCGAGCAATATCCCTAAGCGCTGACATCTCTGAATAATGGATGAACTTCGGACAGTTTTTCTTTTGGTTCCAACCTACATAGGATCCAAATGTTACAACAAGAGCATGGCGGTCGATAACCTCAGGAACTTGCAAGATGGTCTTTAGAAGAATGGCCTTATCGCCCCTTCTTAGTGCCTTGTATCCCCCCCGTCCGAGGTAATACTTGATTTGCTTCTTCGCATGCTTGTTAAGCTCCTCAATCTTGACGGCATCAACGCCCTTCTGGCTTTTCTTAGCTGTATCAAGGTACCATTTCGCGTCCTCTTTTGAAGACGCCTCTTTGGTTTCGGCATATCTTTTTCTGATGAAGTCTCTCCTCTCCTGTTTGTGAATGCCCTTTTCGGCTGCTTCCTCACGTAAAGCGCAGCTCTGGCAAGGGTATTCGGTAGGATGATTTGAGTACGCGATGGCGGCCATATGGAACTCAGTATCCTTATGAGGGTAGAAGAGGCAGAACTTCGAAAAGTTCTTGACGAGCAGCAGCTGATGACCACAACTGTGGTTAACTTGAGATAAGACAGCACAGTTTTGACACATCTTGGCGGTTTTTTTTGAATTCGCTTTAGGATTTTCTCGTAAGAATATGTGAGGATATGTCTTCTGTTTAGACTTAAAGGTCTTCAGAGTTGGCTCTTCTCGCTTTTATTGATAATACAGGAGTTGATGATGTTTTGGGCTTAGAGAGAAGGATGATAGTTGGACTATATACTGGAAGATTCCTGAAAACATATTCTTTATGTGTAATTATAAAACACCCATGTGTACTTGATCCCGTTCAATTAGCTCCTATCGGAAAGGCCCTGTTCTTGCCACTAGTAACGTCTGGACGTTCAGCCATAATGTTTTATGACAACGAATATTAATTTGAAAGCATTCACTAATCTATGTTTGAACAATATCTTGATATCAATTCACCAGAAGGCGATAGAAGCAAGTTGACACAAAGAATAAACGAGCTAAGACAATGACTTTGTTATTAACACGTGTGAATTTCTTGATTCTCCTATGTCCGTCACTATTTTAGCTTCCATACTCAGATACCAGGTAAATAACCTAGCCTAGTAGTCTTAGATACCTGTTATCCAGTACTCATCCTCCCATTTGCCTGAGCAAAATCATCACAGCACCCTTTGTTTAATTTATTGACTGCGACTACGCCAGAATAGGTGTGTCTATAATATTCGTGTCAGTACGTAAGGCATCAAGGATATTTCTTTAATACAATCTTAGGTTAAGGAGATGACTGTGACTTATTGGGTCCAGGCTTATTTGTATATAGACTAATATTATTTACCTCTACTCTTTTCATTAGGGAATGCCGACGCAACAAGCTCTGGTCCATATCTGTGTACTTTCAATCTTCATCCTCTACTGCTGCCGTAGAAGCTTAATCCTTCTGCTCGGCTTATAATTTTTACTATGGCCGGCAACCCAGGAGCAGATAAGCTATTGATATTGTAAGCAGCTCAAGCATTTCAATTACTGATCTAATGTCTGACCGGGATGTGTTAGTTGCCGTTTTGTACATAGTCGGTCTTTGTTCCGGCCTATCGGTACATCATACATTAGCTATTCCCGCCAAGTCGACGATCATTTCCCGCAGAATGATTGTCCTAAGCTAGGCGATGATGACGTGATCACGATTGATATGGCGATATAGGTACTATGCTATCATCAGTAAGAGTATCCGAGCAGGAATGAGGGCTATCTAGAAACCGGAAATGCTCATAAAAACTCTTGCGTCATTCTCCAAGTTTAGAAAATTGTATAAGAATCTTCTTAGGTACTGACTTTGGATCTAGGTAGCTAAATCATACATCTCTACTTAGAGGCGTCAACTTCATTTCACTATTATCATCTTCCAGTTTTAGCAATAAACATGACTTCCTCAATTCAGAAAAACCTCGCGAGCAAGAATGCTGAATATGCTAGCAAGTTCACTAAAGGCGATCTTGCCCTTCCGCCTGCTAAACACTACCTGATCTGTATGTAAAACCCTTTAGAGTAGGGCTATATGAGGGCTATACTTCAAGCAATTGGGAGCTGACTGATGTAAAGTGACCTGTATGGATGCTCGTATCGACCCAGCCGCCGCCTTTGGTATCGACCTTGGTGATGCCCACGTTATTCGAAACGCTGGCGGTAGCGCGAGAGATGCTCTACGATCCATCATCATCTCGCAGCAACTGCTTGGGACGAGAGAGATCGTACTTATCAAGCACACTGGGTGTGGCATGTTGACATTTTCCAACGATGATGCTCATAGTCTTGTGAAGAAGAATTTAGGACCAAGCGCCGCTGCAGAAATTGCCACCCTCGATTTCCTCCCCTTCACCAATTTAGATGATGCTATAAAGGGAGACGTTGAGTACTTAAAGAGGAGTGCTGCTGTGCCAGACGACGTGGTTATTAGCGGTTGGGCATATGAGGTTGAGACCGGCACAGTGAGGCACATCGTATGAAAACATTTGTAGGATGTTGTCAAGTGAATGAATATAAGGAGTATGGTATGTGGAATGGTTGAATAGTGTGGCATTCTAAATTGAACATCAGCTAATTGTACCTACTCAAGGCCACATAATGTAGCTTAATAATTACTACGTATGACCTCGGCTACGTACGTCTACAATGGTTTCTGAATTTTCTGATCTTGATGTTAAGACGTGTAGAAGAAATAGAAGGAATGGCGGAATATACGGGGTCATATACTACGCTTAACTAGATACTAGACTGAGAGCCAAGAGGAGTAAAGAAGGAAGAAAGACAATTGTATTCGTTTCTATATGAATCGTGGAACAGACACCGCAACTTTTGAGATGAGTCATACGTGTCCACGAACAACAGTGTTCTGTCCCGCTAAGATAGGCTCTCCTATGATAACTTATTGCCTATTCGTATATCAGGATTATGAGCTCGAATTCGTACGTGAACATATTCTTAGGTCCAACCGCTGGTATAGTCTAACGGGCTGCTGCAATCATCAGGGCGTAATGGCATAGATAGGTGCCGCTGTAGGCTTTTCTTGAGGGCGTAGGTAGGGTAGGAATATATCGTCTAGCTTCATATTCCATACAAATATGGCAACTTCGTCATATCTCCACCTTTCGACCAAACTGATACTGGAAAAATATCCTATGAGGAATAGCCGCTAGGTATTTGTCCGAGTGCTGTGTTTTGGAGATGGATAAAAGGAGAATCTAGAAGGAAATGTGAGAAATACCATCTTAAACTGGCTGATACGGACACAATAGCGGGCTTACCATGACGGAAATATGTAACGCAAGGGGACGATTCCGAGAAGAAGCTGATAGCCAATGCGAAAAATAGCGAGGTTGTTATGTGAATAGAATATAGGTACGGCGTGGGTAATTATGCGGCGGCAGGTATAAGAGAGCCTCCACTAGCGCCGGGAGGATCTTGATTGCTACCACCCCCAGGGCCGCGATCAGGCCGGTCAGGTGGTGGTATATATTCGTCATCAAAGCCGGAGTCCGTGTCGGAACTTACGCCACCTGTTTGGGATGTTGAACCTCGAAGATTCTTGGACTTTTCTTTTAGCCCAGCCGACTTTCCAGTGAACCTATGGATCACACGCATGTGGCGAAGCATGGAATGAAAATTTTTATATTCCATTCCACACTTCTCTGGGCAGGGCCAAACATCGGTCTTGACCTGGTTCTTCGCATATGCCGATTGGGCCCTATGTTTTTTTGACAAATGAGAACGAATATTACGTTTCTCATTCTTCATAGTAGCACCGCAGGGTCTTCCGTTGACCAGGATTTGACATATATACCGACCGTAGCTATTTACCCTGCCCTGAGCGCCATCAATAGCTGGTTGCGTCGGGAGGGCTTTGCTGGTATCCTTGTGAGCTCCGTTGCTGTTATTGGGGTTTTGAGGAGCCATTTCTACAATAGGGGTAGATACTTGATACGATTAGTAAAGCCAAACATCACCAAGTAATTCCTAATCAACAGCATGCCGATAACTAATAAAAAGGGGAAAGATATATGAAGGAATTATAACTTACTGGATATATGCTTGGTGAAATATTATGTCGGCGAAATGGAAGAGAAGCCTATCGGGAGGGAATATTTCTAGAGGAAAAGCTTATCGGCGAAATGGGAAGGAGGAGTATAGGCGAAATGCTTTTAGGAAAGAGTTTTTTTATCGAACAACACCGCTGGTAAGAAGTATTGAGAGTATGGGATGCCGATGCGAGTAGATATCGATGGGAATCAATGCCAACAGTGACAATTCATAACCTATTGGCAATGAACTAGATATTGATAAGAATGAAAAATATCTACTAGGTATGATGAATTGTGTTGGCGAAAGATATATGAATCAGGTTGGTAATAGGAAATACTCAGGTCGGCGAGAGGAAAAGATTCAGGTCGGCGAGTGGAAAAGATTCAGGTCGGCGAGAGAAAAAGATTCAGGTCGGCGAGAGAGAGGAATCATAGGAATCGGGAGAGAATTATATACAGGTACCGAAGGTAGTAGATGCAGCCAAAATATTACGGCGGAAGGTACGAGGATGAAGTGGTCAGGCGGCGATAACAAGGTAAGAACGGCAAATTTGACAGGCGGCGAAGGGTCAGACGGCAAGGTTAGGAAACAACGAGGCAAGAAAACAACCAGGCAGGGAAGGGACGATGTAAAGAAGCAATAAAGTAAGGAAAAGACGAGGCAGTGAAATATTAATGTAAGGAAATAATAAGATAGCAGAATGGAAGTTACGAGGGATCATAATAGCTTTAACTCCAGGTTAACGATTTAGAATCTTTAATCTTCATTAAGATAATGGAAAGCTTTGCATAAAAATAAATTTATAAAATATAATAACAGAAAATGGAATAGTAAAAGTTAAATAAGTTATTATAAAATTAATTTAATAAATTAAAATATAATTAAAACATAATTGTATTAATTATTAAGTTAGTCATTGTTATGATTTTTATAATATATTAAATATTTATATATAAAAATAATTCTTTGTTTACATTTTTACATTTTTGGGTATTTGTTACCTTTGTTTAATGATTTCTTTCCGGAATAAAAACTTCGAGAAAAAAAAAGCATATATGCGCAACATGTGCTAAGTGCGCTAAGTGCGCGACATATAAGAAATAAAATAAAATAAAATCAATACTTAACCTAATGTTCATTATGGTTAGGAGGTAGTTACATATGGTGCCTATCAACTGAAATTAAGTAATGGATTTGGTTTGTTAACTGGAAACACATTATCAAGCAATACACCATTATCATAAGATTAGAACTAAGCTAGAGCTATAGAACATTTTAAATCACATGGTGCAGGTTTTAGCTGTTGCCAAAAAAGCAATGGAATCCCTTTACTTGTCTACCATAAGTAATAAGGCTTTGAATATCCTCCTTAGCATTTTTCCATCTTCAGCCTCTACTAGATAAGATGGATTTATCTTAGGCATCAACTGCCGTGTTAAGTATGGTCTGTTTGGGACTTAAGTGGTTTCTGCCAATACCATCTAAACAAGTTGGCCATAATTACATTGGAAGCATCTTTACACAATACTCCTATTAGGTCTGACTAGCAAACTAACCCAGGAAATTAAAGATAATTTTCAATAATAGATCTACAGTGGTCTCAACTGGAAGGGCGAAGCATGCAGGATAATGAGATGTGGACAAACCATCATAAGATACAAAGGCCATTACTATAAGGATCACTCAAATGGAGTGAAACTGCATTGTATATAACAACACCTACCTAGGTACCTAGGTATATAAATTATTCTTTTTACGTACCTGCCCACGCCTTGACTCCTTATTCACTAGGCTGAAATTGTTTTAACAAAATTGAGCTTTCGATCAATAAAGAGGTTTGATAAACTGCACAGTGTATATATTTTGTATATACGGTCCCTTCGAGCTGTTCTCACAGGTCCCATTATATTACAGAAATTGAGGTAGGAAATCATGGTGCGGGGTTTACTTGAAACAAATCTCAGTGAGGCACCTACGGGTGCTGGACTGTTGGCCGAAGTCAAGGCCTTGCAAATAAGATAATACAATGCGAACAATATTTATTAGGAGTTTCTAGAGGTAAGGGAGATTAATTTTAAAAGGAACATAGGCTTGCCTCATATTCAGCAATCTTGGGCTTCGGCCGACCTATGTGCTTATTTGCACTGACTTGGAGAGATCTTGCATAGAGATCCAAACAGGGGGCCAAAAACTAGTGCTTATCCATCTATGAGGTATTAACGTATCGGAAGATAGTATTCATATCAAATCTCCATTGAATTTATCTAAGCTCAAGATCAGCCATTAAAACAGATGCCGATCGAGCCATTGGCGGAATCAGATCTGGAAGAAATGTTGGTAGCGAGGTTTAGTTCGATGGGGTAGATTTCGGTCCCCTGATTGGATCTCTTGGGGGGATGAAGGTGCTAGATAGCTCGATAAAGGGGTAGATAAGACAATTGCTCCCTTATTATATGTAGGCGGCGGATCGAGATGTTATAAACTGCGTGTGTGATCATAAGTACGCTAGGTACTCCACTGAATGGAGATTACTTAGTATAGGAGGTATTGATTCATCTTCATCTAAATTAGTTGTAGATGGTGGTGGAGCAAGAAGCAAGGAAACAACTTCGTTTTTCCGCGAGGAACTCTAAGCGAACTATAGGAGCCTACGGCTATGCATACTGAAAGTATCCTTTATCCTTTGTTCTAGATGTCTTATCTAGAATCCTGACAGAACGGATGGTTTCGTAGGTGCAGGATAGAATGAGGGATCAACCTCAAGGGGTTGCGTTTCTACGTAATCTTTCAGGGATAGATGATACTTAACCACATCATCTAGATGTCATAAAACTAGTTTCAGACGCGTACTTATAGTGTGGGGGGATATCTGAAGGCGACTAACTAGAACGAGAAAAGAAGGTAATCTTCCATAGCAGGACTCATTCTACTAGAACAGTTAGCTCCTCTGCATTGTATTCGAAAAGAAGTTTTGAGGCGTCACAATGCACTTAGATATACGCAAGCGCTGATAAGCCTACCTATATTTATTGTCGTATGTTCCACTGACGTACCAAGGTAATTGATGATATGCGTATTAGCGAGCTAGGTTAGGTCAAGCTCTTAGTTACTACGTAGCTTAGGCGCGGTAGTGCGGGTAGTACTATTACTTCTGCGATAGATACCAAATATTGCATGGCCGAAATATACGCCGGCGTCCCCGGTCGATGTAACAGCATGGGAGAATATGGAATATTTCGTATAAACCAATGACTAATAGGAAATAGGTAGGCATTACAAATTACATCATACTATGCAGGGCTTAATAATCGCCCAGGACTTTATATTTTCGTCGTAGCCTCAACTCGCTTCATATTTGAAGAATGAGTATAAAAGCAGCTCTGGAAGACCTCAAGTTCTCAGAATCATTTTCCAAGCCCGCTTCTTCGCACTCTTCAGTAATTCAATAAGACTCGTAGACTATCTTCACAGCTTTGAAGCCAAAATGGCCACCACTACCGACAAATCTAAGCCCTTCTTTCCCCTAGCTGGCCTCGCTAATGACGGCTGGTCCAAAGAAGACGAAGCAACGGCAACATGCTTCTGTGGTGCAGTACAGCTTGCATTTGTAAGCCGCTTCCTTAAGCTATATGTAGCTTTGTCATGCACAATGCCCGCTTTGAGGGTCTCCTTACTAACACCACCGAATCCGCAGCCAACACAGGGTCCGGGTTACGTCGGTACATTTGTATGTAATTGCAGTGACTGTCATAAAATCACGGCATCTATGTTCGCGACCAACTTCACCATTCTGGACACACACTTGAAGCATCTTCGTGGGCGTGACAACCTTACGAAATTCGGCCCCCAAGCGCATACTATCGCTTCAGGCAAAGGCATGGCCAACTACTTTTGCTCAACGTGTGGTACGCTTATGTACCGCGTCGGAGAGGCCTTCACAGGCATGAGCATCTTGCGCCTAGGCACTATCGATGATTTTCACTTACACGAGACCAAGATGCGACCCACGGTAGAATACTTTGTTGAGAGCCGCGTGGGATGGCTTAAGGGTGTTGAAGGAATCAAGCAGGTTAAGGGGTTTCCATCCCTCTAACATGGAGCTTATCGTGCCCTAGTATATCGTCTTGCAGAAGAGCCGTCTCAGAAAAGGAACTGATGGGGTTGGTTTTACCAGAGGGTTTCCTATTATACAACTATTTAGGTACCTAATATAGCGAAAATAAACCGTTTGTATCAGGTGCATCGTAAAGGAAACAGGGCGCATTATAATACTGTCTAATTATTGTTAATATTATGAGTGGATATTGCAGCCATTTGTCCTGAGGGCTTCGATGCCTTAATAAATTATGAATCCTACCTGTGTTGTATCGAGGAAAAGAAGCACCAAATGAGCTGAAATTTTAGAGTGAAAGTCCCTTAAGTACTAAATATTCTTGAAAACAAACTCGTCTTCGAGATATTTATATACGCAGTGCACTGAACCATTATCAATATCCCTTCTTACGTTTTCCTCATATGTACCAACAGCCCCATCGTGCCTATCTAAACTCGACAGATAACACCGCTAAGATATGCCTTCTGGATTCAACTGATAGCATTTATCCGTTGGGATTCTCTCGCCTTGGTCCCACTAGAATAGGTTGTTAGGCCGATGCACGCCTGCTTGTAAATAATTCAAAATACTTACGTGTTCGTGAACGCATCCATCAAGCCAGAGCCACCTGTCCGTAGTCGAATATTGGGCGTATGACATATTTGTGCTGGCATCGAAACACCAAGCCGTATTTTGCTCGCTTCCAAGCTTACTTCCACTGCAGAAAATACCCCAGATATTGTTGGGCCCAGACGCGTACCCTGGATGGTGTTGCTGTGATAGAGCATTCAATAATTAGTACCAATGCCAGTCTGCTAGTAATACACGATATATATGTATTTGAGCTAAAATAGTGACTAACTGTATAAGTTGAATCTATTAAGGAAAACATCTTTCTGGGATCTCCATCAACTACGAATGCACGATAGAAATCATAAGCTCTCTGCGCTGTCTCTTCCACGGTAACAGAGGGATCCGGTTGGCAGAGAGCAGGAGGAGCCTTTAAATTGCACAGGTTTTCTCTCTTGATGAGAGCGTCGTCGTGCGCAACTGGAGCAGCACTGCTGATAGTGGGCGCTAAGACGCCGGCAGAAAGAAATAGTAAGAAACGCATTTTCGTAGTAGGTAGTAGGTATGCCAGTTCCAAACATGGTATATTCCTAAATCTCATGTGGTAGGAAGCGACTATATATTTATAATATCATCAACGCGGGGAAACACCCAAAACCAAGATTCGTTAATTAATTAGTACGTGTTAGTTTAGCCGCCTCGATTTCAATTTACACAAATCTATATAGATCGTCCGAATGAAACCTAACCACATTCACACATGTAAGTGATTGGTTATGGTAAGTCCCTTATCATGTATCATGGTGGATAAAGTCTGCTGTTTAAAGACTCCAATCGGAATCGTTGTTGAAATCTTGGGTGCTGCCATTTATGTGATGTCGCGTTCATACGTTAATGGGATTGAGCACCATGTAGTCTCTCGTCAGAGTAAGGCATTTTAGTTGGCGGACGACCCAGTTCTCAAATCGCCTAATTGATGTGAAGTCTGTGTTGGAAACGATGGCGGTATGAACGACGTTACCAATCTGAGGTAATTACACGCTCATAGAACTTCAGCTGGAATTATTGAGGTTTCTAAGTAGGTACCTAGGTAGAAAGTAACCCTTCTTCAAAAGAATTTAAATACCCTGTTACCTAAGGCAGCACCTAAAGATATTAGGCCTCAACAGATACGTGCTGATCGACTTGACCACTAAAACCGAGTTGCGACGTATTAACCTTCTATTTCTGCTAGGTTGACAAACACATATAGGTAAGTACTTTAGATAGTTATTCGCTCTTATAGCTAGCAATTGTACCCTTAATTCTTGATCATATTGTATACATTAGGAACGGAAAGGGGTAAACGAGGATCGGTGGTTGACGAAGTGGATACGTCCGTAGGCATCGTAAACTGGACGCTCATCATTCCTACATGTCCACCATAGCTGAAGATCGGTGGTATTCACTCCGCTGGGGTGGACTTTCTCCATCTCCTGCCTCATCTCTGACTTGGGCCTACCCTCTTTGATGCGTAGCTTTTCGAAGAACACATAAGCGCCGTAAAACACAGAACTAGTATTCCCAGACATAGGTCCCTTCTTATCTAGGAAACAGTTAAGCTGCCTGGATTGAATCCGTTTTTCTTCAGGGAAGCTCTTCGCTATAGCACGGCAGAAGGCGCTCTGGCTGATGTCAGGCTTCCGTAGAAAAGCCCGGATCTTCTTGCGGACCTCGTCGCATGTATCATACACTGGTACGCTTTGCGTATCCTCGCCGTAAAGCTTTATATCGCTGACATCAAGAGCTTCACTCTCGCTCTTCCTAGGTCTCTTAGGTCTCTTAGGCGGAACTGCTTTGAGACCTTGCAGTTCGCGCTTCTTGAAGAACGTAAAGGCTTTAGGGTATGTGTCGCAGTCCTTGCCTTTGTAGGTTCCGCTCTGATTCATAAACCGCTGATATGCACCCGAAGATACCCCTATGGCTTTCTGGAAGTCTCCAACTTTCATATTTCCACCTTGAATGAAGTCCTTGATCTTCCGGCGGATCTCGTTGCACGTCTCGTCTATTTCATAAAGGCGGGGATCATTATCGTCCACTTCAGATATATTTTGACGGTCTTCTACCGCATCCGACTTACGCTTCTTCGATACAGTAGCGCTTGGTTTGACATTATGGGCGGAGGATCTGTTACAGCTATTCTCGTCGCCTTGTAGGTAAGGGAACTATTGGTTGAACATTACCGTCAGTGAAAAATGCATTTAGGAGCACGTAAGATACTTACTTCTGCTCTAGAAACCGGGTTAGCATTTTGCACGTTACCGTCGGAGTATCCTAAGGGAGTCATTATTGGGAAGCCCTTAATTGCTAATAATGATCGGGTTTGTCAGTTGGATTAGGGGAAACGTAAGTTGGGGGGGTTGTTTTTTACTTTTTCCTTTTTACAAAGAATCGAGACGTTGGTCCTGCCGTCCATGGTTGGTATTAATAAGGATATGGAGTTGTGTCAGATGTTTATAATGGTTCGAGCATGTTCTCGATTGATGTCACAACTGACGTTACCCCTGACCGACAACTGGTGAGAGTCTGTATCAAGTCAACAAATGACGTAAATATATTGGGGGCTGTATGTACTTCGTATATCATGTACCAAGTGCACGGGCAGAATATTCCCGCTTGTTTTAGGGCTCTTGGCTCTCTCCCAGGTCCCTGGATGATCTGCGGATAGCGCCTCATTCGATGCAAGCTAGATGCTGATCATCGCCTTGATTGGCTACGGGAGTCCTACATATGCCGAATGTGTCCCTGAGCGTTTTCCAGCCCGCGTTCCGTTAACTTACCTAAGGTACCTAGGTACTCTTACTCGCCTGTTAAATGCGCTATTAGTTCTCAGTTAAGCACTTAAAATATCATTCATTCGGTATCAACTCCCGACCTTGTTGTGTATGGCTTCTGCCTTACTATCATGTAGAAACTAAGTATTTAGCTCATTACGCCACGGTATGATAAGCTCACGAAGCCTACCTGTCGTTTTTTCGCCAACACATCGTTTCTATGCGCAGTATTTTTTCTGTCTATACGATTTTCTCCCACGGGACACGGGGAGCAGGGGTAAGAGAAGGGCCCGAACTCGCGTAGATATTAGGCAGAATTGTTGTTGTTGCTGTCGGAATTGTAGTATTTACATGGTTTTCAGCCGTTTCTAATCAATTTGACTCTCATACACATGGTGCAATTTATATTCTGGTTGCCTTGGCTAATCTCTACGCTGAACAGCAACCCGGTTGTCGGATAAATATATAGGTATATACCTAGGGTAAACCACCCATCTCTGTATTTGCTGATCATGTTCCTATGCAGCACCGGCCCTTGAGTGGATCATAGGTAACCTTAGCGAAATGCATTCTTTTCAGATTTTTTTATTCGCAGCCGTTACAGGCCAGTTCTCTGTATTAGCGCATAGTTTCGTATCCAATATCAATATCAACCGTCTCTCATATGATGGCTTCCGCCCTACGGAGCCGGATGATCATCCGTTCGCCATTGGTTGGTCGACAACCGCCTTTGACCAAGGTTACGTAAACCAGACCGGATATCGAACAGAAGAAATCATCTGCCATAGGGGGGCTAAGAACGCGAAGAACCATGCTCCCGTTTCTGCAGGTGACATTGTTCATATTCAATGGAATGGCTGGCCCGAGTCTCACAAAGGCCCAGTGTTGGACTACCTTGCGTCCTGCGGTAACTCTTGCGAGACGGTTGATAAAGATGCTTTACGATTCTTCAAGATCAACCAGGTTGGATTGATAGACGGTTCTAAAGCACTCGGCCTATGGGGCTCTGATCAGCTCATCGCGAACAACAATTCGTGGATGGTGGAGATTCCTCGGCAGATACAACCAGGCTTCTACATCTTGCGGACTGAAATCATCTCCCTACATAATGCATCGCACGAAATCGGTGCGCAGAACTATCCCCAGTGTATCAATTTGCAGATTACTAGTGACGGTACCGAACTGCCTTCTGGTATCCTCGGCGAGGAGCTCTATGACCCCGACGACCCCAGCATGCATCTAGATATATATGATGGCGTGTCGACATACAGGATTCCGGGTCCGACTCTTATCTCCGGGATTGAGACAGTGACACTAAGTCATCCTCTTCCAACCGGAAGCGGGATACCGTTCACTGGCTTCACTACATCGGCAGTGCCGATACCCACTCCAACATAAACCTTGCATACTGGTCTTTTCACTTGAATCATTAGGGTATGGGAGCTGGCTGTCTATGAAGAGCATATCCTAACACATAATTCACAGGCTCGCTTGCCAATCCTACTTTTATCTTCTACTATTAGGTGTGATAGAATTCATAGCTAGAGCTACGATGTGCTAATGCGTCTTCACGGCCTTGACAGGGATAGCTTTTCATAAATATGACACCTATAAACATGTAACCGGATGGTCGAGTGAGGGGATTGGTCATGGAAGAATACACTCAATATCGATCAGTTACCTGGTGGGGCGTCGCTGAGACGGCTGCGGGAAATCAACGTGTGACTAAGTGCGTACACGACCTGAAATTGGAATCATCGTCTGTTGTCCTGCCTGTTTGGCCCTTGCTTAAAAGCCGGACTTAAACTCTCATATGAGACTATGCTTGAATAGGATACCTTATCAGGATTCCCATAATGCATTATTAGTATATACCTACCTCTGAAGCGATATAAGCACCGCCTGCCAAGCTCACCGTTCACCGTAACGCTCCTCATTATTCTTCAACGCCCATCCACACCTCGTAAGCCAGAACATCACCATGGGCGGTGTGGTTAGCAGTCCCAGCACGGCTCCCTGAATGAGCTTAAAGACCTGCGGTGCCCACACTTTATCGTAGTACCAGTCATCGCCCTCCCATTTACCCGCCAGAACGAGAAAGCCAATGCTAGGCCCCCATATTATAGGGAAGAAGGCCACAGCAACCAGCAGAGCCCGCAGAATCTGAGAACGGAAGAAGCTCAACCAATGCACAATACTCCTAACTTCGTGCGTCTCTTTGGGACGGTCTAAGAACATGAACCACCGCATAAACCGGCTCTTGGGTTCAGGGATAAATCCGATCGGATGCACACCACCTTTTCTTAGGTCCCGGTTTACGAGGAAGAGTTCTATATGCCACGTAATGAGACACTGAATAATGATGGTGACTGCTGCATCTCCAGCAAGGGTATTCGGAAATAAGAACAACCGAATAGGTCTTGTTACGATATCCTGGGTTGCATACATGGCTATCATTCTGTTAGGGATTTGACTATAGTTGAGGCTTGAGAATGAAGACATGATTGAAATGAAATGAAATGAATATACCATATGCAATTGCAAAGTTGATACCACCGGAGAGAATCATGGCACCTAGCCCATCAAGAATGAAAATGTAGAAGATCTGATGAGCAGTGAACTTTTCCGTCGGCTCTTTGAATCCATCATCTATACTTCCCGCGGCATCCTGTTGTGGACTTAGATCGGTATCGGTATCAGTGTCAGGATCAGGACTGGAGTTAGCAGCGGCAGCTTCGACATCAGCTGGGGGCTCCGCCGTCGGCTTGAAGAGAGGATTTGTCGCCCACGGCATAATTGGCGTTTGGTAAAGCGGTAGGGAGGAACAATAAGGTAGGAAAGGGGAGGTATGGATAGAAAAAGAAGACTAGCTACCCGAAGCGTCATATCATGTTGATAGCTTATGTAGGTAGGTAAGTAGTGCTGAGGACGAAGCTTTCTGCCAAATGCTGACACAAAGTGAGGGAATAGAAAGGAAAGTAAAAGGAGGCTGAACGTTAACAACAATAATAACTAGTTAATAATAATAATGATAATAATAGAAATGTTAGCGGGGCCACTTTCCATTCGACTACTTTAACAATAAGCTTTCTTTTTTCTCCCTTTCCTTCTTGTTCTTTGGGTAGCAGCAGATTAAAAAAAAAAAAGAAAGCCGGGGGTGTCTTAAGGGTCCAAGGGTCTAAAAATATAGGTACCTAGGTAGGTTAGGTACTCGACCCCCTTTGTCGCTAGGGGGACCGCCTGGGGCATTCTGACATTCTTGACATTCTCTGAACATTTTCTACATTCATAGGTTAGGTACATATTGTCGTCCAGTGACGGTTCCTACCGGAAGTCTCGGCATCCAGTCGGACCACCGCGGTTAAGCATAATCGGCCGAGCGAGCCGGTCATTGGTGCTTGTGACTTGATCGCGATAGGTTATGAACTTTCTGCACGTGGGATTGGGGGATTGGCGTAAAAGTTAAGGCGAAAGTTGTTGAAGCCGCAAGAAAATGGGAAAACTCTGCCAAGCCGCTTGAACCCGGGCTAGTCTCGCTTAGGGTTAGTGGGTTTATGTACCTAGGAGGTATCTTAGGTACCCAATGTAAGCATACATATGACCTATGTGGGGGCTAATTCGGAATTTCCAGCTCGAGGATTGACTTCCCTTTGGATGTCTTCAAAAGCAACATTAAAATTATTAAGGTAAAAATATTAACACAAGTGATGACTTGTTCGCCACCGCTTATGACAATTAGAAATTTCTCAAAGCTGCACTCATGACTTGACTTCTAACTCCGAAGAGATAGAATCGATCATCTGGGCACCAACTTTGGGCTTAGCGTATAGGAATTCTACAAAGCCTAGGTACCTAGGTAGCTACCCGTAGGATGTCAGGTTGCTGGAAATACTTGGGGACATATCATATGCTTAGGTACATATCTTAGGGGCTCCGTTAGATTAATCCCGGCGGACGGCCCGTGCCTTAGGAATGTTGATAATACCTAAATCAGTATTGTTTGAATAATGACTTCGACTTTCATCGTTAGATACTTTAACCCCAATATCTTCTTACTAATCGCCATAATATCAATCAGCATTGCCTTCATCAAGCATCCAGTGTACACGAAATATACGCGAACAGATATCATTAACGAGGAAACAAGCCTGAACGATCTCTTAGTTACGCCCACTCGTCCAGCACGCACTGATAACACTCTGGACTATGCAAGATGCGCGGCGCTACATAACAAGTTGGTCGAATACGCTTGGGTAGCGGAAGGGCGCGAAATAAGTGACTTGGAGCGACACTCGTTCTTCCATCACTATGGTAACCAAGCAAATGAAATCAGGAGACGACTTGATCCTGCTCTTGTGACTTTCTTAGAATCCATCATAGTAGCCGAGCAGCTGCCACCTTTTTTCTTCTGGGTTGAAGGCATCTCACCGCCCGCTTCTATGTTTGCTGATGATGATACTCTATATTATGATGCAATGAGTGAGCCCGGACGTTTTCTCATTTTATATAACACAAATCCGGGCTTGGTAGAACACGCGATGGGTTTAATATACGACCAGCAACTCCATTGTGCTACCATGGCTCTCGGAATTGAGGATATCGACTTCACCCAACCAGTTGAGAGACATCGTCAGCTGTGGCATCCGCTTGAGACGATACTCAGCAACTGGTGGCACATGGTTCAAATAGGCAAGATCACAGCTTCTCGGGACGGTGCACCTAATGAGAAGCATGGCCCCTGGGTCTGGCATTCCTACGGTCCGACGCAAGTAGTTAGTGCAATTGCCTCATTCGAACGACTTGCAAAAGCTATTGAATACCGTATCTCACCTGACAAACTCTTACCTATTTCCAACGAGCCCTTGCTCAGTCACACTGACCTAGATGAAGCCTCTGTTCCGAATCCATGCTTCATTCGCTCATTCCTATCAAGTGTTCGCCGACCACGATTTGACCGAATTGCTCCAGGTTTAGCTATTCCTCATAACCCAACCGTGTTTGCAGCCAATCAAAGGTACACCACTATAAATATTAGCTCTGAGCACAGTACCATCATTCCACCTGTCCTTATCTTCGCATCGGTGGAGAGGCGGATCGTGAGTTTAACATCTACCAATTCCTACGTCTCGTTCAATCCATTCTGTCCGGCATCTAGCAAGGACATGCCCTTAGATGGTCAGTCGATCCTCTCCGGACTCTACTCGGAATCTGTAGAACGTTTCTCTGGAGACAATGCTGAAGAGGGCTTCCGGCTCTTGCTTCCATTTCCTCTTCGTGTCCTTGGCGAAGAGCATGGCGCAAGGAAGAGCGATATGAACCTAGTAGAAAAGAAAAGTGTAGCGGATCTGTTCCAGCACGGCTTTAAACCGTTTGGAGGCGAGTGGTGGCGGGCACAGAGGTTAGAAATGTTATTCGAAGCCTGGACGCATTTAGTTTAATCTGGCATCTGGAAAGTGGGAGACAGTGGCATCGAAGGGAATATAGATATATTTAAAGAGGCAGATAGAGGCCGATGGGCAGATTATCGCATTGGCCCTAGTTGGTAAAGCCGGGCAAAGGTACCGTATATATTATGAGTAACAGGAACTCTAGGAATTCTGCTGTTCTAGACACATTTTTTCAATATACGATTCGGTCGTCATGTAACCAGCAATACCGACGTGTGCTACTAACTAAATCTATATTCATTACGAGCTGAACTTCTTGCTCAGTGCATCGTATATAGTTTGGTTAATAGGGAGGATACTCCCATGCCGCAAATTGCTTGGAAATCCGGATCGACTGCTTGCCGTCCATTTGTTTCCCTTTGGGTCCGTGCTCTCATACGGTCGATAGCCATCGCCACCGTAGAAATCCAGGAGGACGTGGATCTTGGCATCGTCTTTGTTGTCGCGGTATGCGGCAGGGCCTTCGACACCGGATGTGATTATACCACCGCTCCCCCCGGCTCTAGTCCAGCTTCCAAAAAGTCCCGTAGTAGAGTATTCCAAAAATACAGTCTTAGCTGATTCATCTTTCATGAATCGTAAGTAGTTTTTCCCTTCAGTATCCAGCGGTACAATATCCAGGTCGATAATGTTTGTCGGCGCATAATCGATGTACGTTTGAGGTTGCGTAAACGTCTTGAAGTCACTTGTGTAAGCATACCTGATTCGGATATTGGATGGGGAACCGGTATGCCCGCTATCTGAGGTAGAATACTATAATCCATTAATAAGAGCATTCGCTGATTTTAAACGGCAAGACCTACAAACTTTGAAGCCCAGTGGACTAAATATTGGCCTACATCCGTCAGTATCATCCTGTATATAGGTAAGTTTCAAGCGAATTACCAACCTTTTGAAGCATCCCATATCGCTTCCGGAGCCCATACCATACCGGCAGTTGAGTCTTCCACATTTACTAGCCGCTCATTGCCAAAGTTCACAAGGTCAGTGCTCTCCCAAACAAATATGCCCCTTGAGCCTGTTCGCTGGGATGCATCCCAATTTGTCTATAATGCTGTCAGCGAGAGAGGACATATGGGCTTTTAAAATATAATCACCTTCCCGATATTGAGATCAGTGCCAATGATATACCATTTTCGGCCAGCTTCGGCACCGCCGCCTTGGACAAGATACGGGTCTCGAACACCACCAGTGCCCTTCGTTGGCCGTAAAATAGGTTGGCCTTTGTTCAACGCTTTGAAGGATAGCGGATCATTACCGTTACTAAGGTAGAAGTACACATAAGGATCTGCCCCGAGGAAGATAGCCCCAAGGTATCCAACTAATCCCGCGTCTGCGCGGCGTTCAGCTTGAACACCTAGTTCGCCTAGGTCAAGCGGACTAGCTAGGGATAGATTAAGGCAAATGCCAATTGATAAAGCAAAGCGAAGCACTTGACGAATAAACATAGTTGCGACGATTCCGAAAATGAAAGATACAAATTCCACAGACCTAGCTCCTAACTTCGTAACAGAGCAGATCTCTCATTTGTATTAACAAGCTTCGGGAGATCTGGGTCCGAACTAGCCAATCCCAAGCCCTCGAGTTTTTCCATCCCGGTACTTTAGCCTTGGGTTTCCAAGAATACGTTTATGGCTAAAGGCCCGCGTAGCAAGCATTGTATATGTGGGGTATTATATCTAGGTAAAAGAAGAGAGTCACGGATTGTGTTCAACATACTAAACTACAAGGCTCTAAGTAAAATATAATTTATTTAGGTCTGCGTTAGTTCGGGCGTTGGAAATGACGCCGCCGACATAGCGAAATTTTGAAGTATATTGTCAGGATTCTAGATGAGACATCTAGAACAAAGGAACTGTTCAGTATGTATAGACGATAGATCTTCATAGGTAGTTTAGAGTTCCTTGCGGAACAACGAAGTTGTTTCCATACTGTTTCGTTCCACCTCGTGACATATATCAAGGAGTGCTGCACTAAGTGGCTGTATTGTATTGTTGGCATACGCTTGAGAAATTGATACGGAGTGAATATTATATTATGAGTATCGATATTATATTCTTCAAAATTACTGCGCAACGTATAGCTTAGGCAGGTAAGGAGTTCCGGCGCTGTCTCATATACGCGCAACTGCCTGCAGCCTGAATGGTTGTATTGGTCCCCGGGTATCAACCGGCGACCCAGAAGGCTTGCTTCTTCAAATTCCATATATGCCCGCTCTATACAACATCGTAGTCATCGATCCACCACTTCTTCTCACTTCCATCATTGACTACATGCAGGTCTATGGAATCCTCCGTATTGACGATTTTTAATGGTCCATAGAAGTTGTATAGGAAGAAAGCAGCTAGGAGGATCCAGCAGAGACCCATGAAGCCCATGATGCCTGCCATGATATATACTTCACAGGCAGCAGATACTTCCATCGCAGCTGCCACGTCCGGTGATGGATAAGAATAGATCGTAGCCATATGTTTCTCTGTTGTGGAATAAGAATGTGATATCCTGATAGCTGTTAGGTGAATACAAAAAGCATGCTTGTATATAGAAGTTTAGGTACTTACAAGTTAGTATTAACTAGGTGTAGAATTTCCGCCAAGGATATTGGCTAAGAGCCCCCTTTATTGGTAGTATTATCAACGAATGTAATCTGGAACGGTATGTCTTTTGAAACTGCGGGATCACCCTGGTGAAGAGCAGCCTGTACCTGGAAGGTACTGACTCACTACCATGCATTTCCAACTGGCACCGTTCACTCCAGGCTGTCTGGAGGAAGCCAAGTTATCAATAATCTAAGAATTCTCAACTAAGGATCAGATAGTTTGCCCGGGTATTGACGATTTCTGAGCAGCTCGTATAAACTATTGAGCTAAGAACAGACGGACCTACTAAAAGGTAGATGGAAGTTTTTGTAGTAATATGTAGACAGGTAGCTATGGTAGTCAAGAAAATAATAGTGAAAACACCACTGCCAATGGCTGTGGTTTGGACACGGATTATTATAGTATACTATGATCCCTTCAACCCCACGTCGCGGAAAAACGCATCATTCTGACCTGATGATGCCAAGTACCGCGTCAAGGGTGCTGATTTTCTGATATTGGGGCCCAAAGGACTGGCTGGTAGTCACGTTAGCTACGAATAGCACTTACTATATACCCACTCTAAGATATAGGAGGACAAGGTCCGCGGTTAGTATTAACTGTCTAGGGCTATAGAAATAACCCAGTACGGACACATGGCTAAGCTTTGACGCATGATGCTATTCCTTATCTGCTTTCATTAGCGCTCCGAAACGACATCTTAAACGCTCAAGGATGGATTTGCCGATGTATGACGGATCCAAAGAGAGTGACCGCCAAAATTTCCCGTACGCAGATTATTATATATTGAGGTAACGAACGTGAGGCGCTAGTAATAAACAACTGTCCAAGTGACCGCGTCAAAGATGTAGCCTTTGTCGCGATAAATTGTCGAACCAGGTAGTTCACATACCATCCTGGTCACATTGGAGAATGCTTGGCTCTGTAAAAGGCGGTTATATTAAAGCTTATTGCTGGGGCAAGCGCGCCTGAGTCTCGGATGCCTAGCCGAAGAGGTGTGTTGTATATGCACTCGCCTCCCTAGGTTCCTAGACAGAAGCGTGTAGCTCTATATTGACTCGAGGTCATGGGCGTGGAGTACGGCCCGATAAGCGCGTGGCAGTATATTGCCTTGCTGAAAATAGGCGCAAGTGAAACCCCTATATGTTTAGCGAGCTGTCTTACCCCAGATATATTGGCAAAATTTGCCATGTTAACCCTACTATTGGGTAGCCTTACCGGATAGGCCGGTTTCTATGTGATGGATTTCCGAGGAGAGGGGGGAGGGTTAGAGGCCCAGAATTAATATTATTTAGCCGACTAGATGGACTTATAATGAATAGGCTTATATAGCCCTCGGCTAGATAGGATCTCTTATCGGTCGCCTTTTATTGATATCATGTAGTTAAAGTGAGCAAAACAAGTTTATAGCATGATCTCGTATACTTCGGGTAACTCAAGTGACGGCATAGTCTACCCAGTGTTAATGCCTGACAAGTACTTAGTATCTTTCAAGAAGGTGTAGCGATCAGTAGGATCGCGGTAACAGGTATATATAACCTCTAGTTTGATATAATCCTTCTCCGGATATCTGATTCGGAATAATGAGATATTGGGAGCTAAGTGAGGGTTTAACGAGAACGACATATCCCACGCTAAGATATGCCTTGAGAGTTGTCCTTGGAAATTATAGATAGCCTTAAGAATAAGCAAGGACGAAAAATTAGTTGGGCACTTTCTATACTGCTATTTACTACAAATTACAGCCCTCTAGTTGGCAAGATAGAAATATAAATTTGACACCTATGCCTTTTCAACGTAGGATATTATCAAACTACTTTCCACGTCTGTGTTGGAGGGCTGACAATAGCTCAGGCCCCAAGGGGGAAAATTAGGTCAACTAAGTAATTTAGGTAGTTATTGTCCCATACAACTTGAATTAAATATGTAGCTACCTATATACATGTGTTCGTATATCAATTATTAATAAAGTAATTAAAAGAAGGCAGATCCTGTCCAGTGTTGCAAGATATAAATGACGAAACCCCTCATGAGACCATGCCGGTTTGAGTACTAATTGAATGGAAAATCCATATAGATTATATGTCAAGAGTGTAAAATGGTAAATAGTACCATCAATTTGTCCTTTATCAATTACTAAAAATATTAGCGAGTTCTACTAGCAGTAGTTGACAAATACCATGATTGGCATAGACGATAGAAATTTAAATGACCGGAGGTATGTATACATATAAAATCATCTCGGGCATTCGATTCGTGTGCAGCAGTCTTTTTTTCCTTCCCAAATCTAAGCAGCCAAAATACAATAATGTTTTCATTTGCGTCATGCTCAAGCAGTGTCCCTTAGAAAGCGTATCAGAACAACTGAACGTCAAACATGACAGGAACAAATAGTATGCACGCCGACTACAATATTGGTAACGGGGATAGAAAGAGTTTAGGAAATTTAAGAATGGAGCATGCGATGGATAGTATTGATTAATAGAAAATGTCTATGAGAAATTTGAGAGGAGTTAATAGGAAAAGGGGTCACATACAGCAAAGCTAACTCTAGATCACCATGGATCCTCGCTTTTAATGTGACCTCAATCTCAAGATTGAGATCAAGTCTAAGACGTAGAGTGTCAGATTTGCCTCCGCCGCCCTGGTTGAGGGCACCGCCGGCAACATTGCCTAATGTACCGGTCGCCGAGTTCGTCAGGTTGTTTGCGGTTTCGCCGACGTTGTTAACGGGGAGCAGCTGATCAACGCCGCCAATACCACCTCCGCCAATGCCACCGAGCGGACCCCCGCTCTGCTGCTGCTGTTGCGTCTGCTGCTGTTGCATCTGCTGATTGCGCTGACGCCGCCGTCGTTGTGGTTGAGGTGCTGCTTCGGCATCTTCGGCACTCTCATCATCATCCTCATACCGCTGATTCTGCGGCTCTGGCTGTGGCGCGGTGGCCTCCTGTCGTCGGGATTGGTTACGGCTGCGGCGACGACCCTGGCGGGACCTAGATCCGGATCCTGAGGGACTAAGAGACGACATTTTCGATTATACTGATGAAATATCTGGGTGGATCAAGCTGTAAGAATGGAAAGTATAGATTAAAGGAGATAATATTTGAGAAACTATTCTTCGTAGGAGGAAGTTGAGGACTAAACTGTCTATGTTTAGGTCCGTTGGGCTCGAGTACCTATTTACATGAGATATATTTAAAATACATAAGACAAAGCTACATATAGGAAGAGATATCTTGGCCATAGGAGTCTTCGAATCAATGTGATATTCAGAAATGATACGTCACCGGTGGTCTAGATCGGGAAATTTGTCCCGGTATGCATTGTCCGAGTCGAAACATTGAACCCTGATGTCGCGCATTCGTAAGTTCTACATCTATCTTTACTAGACAGCAATGCCGCGACATCACTAGCATCATCCTGTTTCTTGATACATATGGGGGTAGTTGGGGTGTGGCAGCATCTGAGTGGCTTGGATGTTGACGTCAAGCCACACATTAAGTATTAGTCGATCGCCAGCTCTCATCCTACATCAGAGAGGGGGTGCGGATACACCGCCCCCTATGTAGGATGGTAAGTGTTACAGGCTCCACTTAACCTATACATAATCTACAAGTATATAGTTGCTAGGGAATTTTAAATGAGAAATCCCCAGACTTTTACATTAATCTTTCGAGATATGAAGATATTAGGTCTCGCACAAGCCACTGACATAGGCCACCACGTATTTTCTTCGTAGAAATTGCCCTATAAGTTACCTGCGGGACTTAGATGGGGCGGGTGGAGCTTTAGCACTTACCATCCTACATAGGGGAGGTGTAGGGTATAATGGCTCTATTATTATTATTGCCTAGGTAGGTATCTAGGTAGGTATTAAGTATAGCATGTAAGTTATTTAATGACGAGTATTTCGAAATACCGAACATGTAATTTATTTTTAGATTATTTTTTCTTGTCTTCTCCCTGAGCCGAACGGCTGAGTAACTTGCTAGTCCTCCCTCGTATATCGACTAGATACTCCAAGCTGTAGCTCGCGATGCAAATTTATATCCACTACATCGCGGTCCAAGATCTCGTCTAAATTCCCTCCTTTGTCGTAGTAAATATTCCACGAACCTTCATCGTTCTCAACGGCCACAAAATTCTGCCCGTTCTCGAGTGTTAACCACTCCTCATCCTCTGTCCAACTCCAAGGCCCGACGATGTGGCCAACAGTCTCTGATCTTGACCCATGACGTAGTAGCCCCGTGTCCTTGTCAGCATATATCCAGTTAAGCATCGGCGGGTCGTCTGCTATGGGCGCTACTAGGCCTTGGTGATTTTCAGGTCCGGGGTAACCAAAATAGAAGCCGTTGAACGGATAGCCCTCCACTGGACATGCCGGGTGGTTTAGATAGAGCTGCCAAAGAGTTTAGAAGACGGATTGGCCGTTCGGTGAACTAAAGAAGCGAAATAGGTTCCAGTGGCCACATTCACCCAACTAAACTCACCTTCTTGTCCTTGAAGACTACGGAAGCATCTTGCGGCAGCGCAACGTCATCGTGTGAAAAGTTTGCCGTTAACTTGAATTTTATTCTTTCCTTCGCTTGTTGGTTCTGCTTCTTCTGGGCGTCAATTGCTTCTGCGACACCAATGACTGTTGGGATGGCGCCGATCGTGAGTAACCCGAGCGTAGAAAGAGCCATAAGACTAATTGATTAAGAGGTACAACGAATGAACTCCACTGAGGCTTGTACATAGAAGATCTCCCGTGTTCTAATAGAAAAGGAGGGGATGCTAGTCGGAGTAGCGACTAATTTTGGCAGCACCGAAGCGTGCGGAGTGACGAAACAGATTCTACGTTGCTACCGAATATCGGAAGTGGGATTTTTGGTCATGAATTCAGTCGCCTAGCAAGCACTTGTGAGTAGGTTGGTACATCGAACATTCACAGCGCTCTAAGAGCTTCACCAATGGTCTCAAAGTACATCGCGCTCAAATCTATATACTTCCGCATACCAACATCATCATATCGAAACATCAATCTTGTTTAGGCACTCACATCCGGAGGCGAATGGGACTAATTGGATGGCGGTTTTGATAATTGGAATCGGAGTCATAGTTTTCCAATTCGCCGCCTTTTTAAAATATCTTGAGCTACTCCATGTTTTGCGCGGATCTTTCCGGTTGGCCATTGAGTTGGCGTCATTTCTACGAATGAGCTCACTGGTGCTCCTCACCCAGACTCGCCTACACTCACCCTAGATGCATCTAGATGAACTCACAGGATACTACGGGTGAAGCGAAGCGCGCTTGCTTACAGTCGGTCATATCACTAAAAGAATGGATCATTGAGGTTAGGTAACTAATGGATATCCTGGAAACTGGCGTCAGTTTATGGATTGACCAGCCGCTGTTCCAGGGCAGCATCTCTCTGCGATTTCACAAAGACACTCAACGTCTCTTGTCATATTCATTTATTGGTGTTCCGTCATGCATCGCTGTCCAAAGAGGTGGTATGCTGGTTGGGCTAGCAGAGCTGCATCGGTAGGTACCTGCTATGGGACATTTAGGGGAGGCGACTTTGGGGGGATAGCCGCTAAGGGTGCAACCTGAGAAATTAATTCTGACCCTAATCCCCGTCATTCCCTCGTGAGATGATATCCCAAAATTATTTGCTTGCTTATACTTAAGTAGCTTGTTGTTAAGGTTACATACTTTAATCATATAATATAAAAACAAATTGTAAAAGGTATTTATTAGTTTTAATTGATTGGTATTTGCGTTAAACTTTATTTAAATACGTAGTTTTAATAAACTTATATAATGTTAATAATTTTAAATAAATAACGTAAATTATAAATTAACGGTTTATATAAATTAACGGTTTAATAAAAATACATATAAATTACGTTTATACGTAACCGTGCATTTTATTTAAAAAAAATTATATTAAAATTCGGTTTTTAAATTTAAATATTTATTTAACTTTTAATAATAATAATATTTTTTTTAATTTTTATATTATTTATTTTAATTAAATAAAAATAAAAAACATAAAAATAAATTTAAAAACGTTAATATTTTTTATAATTTTTATTATAAATTAATTATATAATTAAATATAATTTATTAAAATATAAAAACTTTTAATTAAAAATTCGTAAAATTATAAATTTATAAAAATGTTAATTTTTAATTATATTTTAATTAAACCGTTAATTTATAATTTACGTTAAATAAATATATGGATAATTTAACTATAACATATGTAAAATAAACCATATAACGTATAATTTATATCATTATACATTAATATAAACTATTACGCCACGTAACGCATAACCCGGGTATGTTTTAAATTTACGAAAAGTTTATAAAAGTTTATCATATACTGTTAAATGGACAAAAAGGTAATTAGTCACGATATATCATAATTAATAAGTTATGGTATTTTTGTTATTATATTAATTAATATATGATAAAAGATTTATTAAAAACGGGGAACATTTATATATTTACACTTGTGTAAATGCTATGTATGGGTTTAACCCCAGTCACATGACATGGTCACATGACCGTCGTCCCAACATATACTTGATATATATTATTTAATAATTTTATTTTATTTTATTAGTTTATTTGGTAAAAATAGCCAAGTTTTCCCTTGACTCGGAATGAAAATTCAAAACACTCCCATAGAAAAAAAAGTTCGACACAATAAACATTTCGTAAACTCAAGGCACTTGTCACGGCCGTAACAGGAGTCAGGACCTTCATCCTTTTGTGTATATAAATAAGGCCTTGCAGTAAAGCTGCAAAGATCTGATGTTCTAGGTTCCCCTTAGAACATCATGTTTAATAAATGACACCTTTTGGTTTCAGCCTTGTGATAGCACTCAAGGCAATATCAAGGGCTTTTTTTAAACAGGAGGTCATGCGGGAGGCATATATTTGACTTACATGAATCCTGTACCAAAGATACCCAAGTTAACTAAGGATGGAGCTGCTACTAGGGACTTAATGAGAAATGTGTCAGAGTCTTCACTTGCCCATAGGGGTAGTAGTGTAGTAGAAGTTCTCCCTACCTTTCTTGACGTGTGGAACAAATACGTCTTACCAGGGGCTCTGACAACAGCTTGGGTTACTCGCGTGCTGGCAACGGCGCTTATACCCCAGAGCTTGTCCAGTGATGATATTGGAATTAACAAATTGATGGATTTCATAAAGACTATACGGAAATTAGGATTTGATCCACGGAACTTTTATTGCCTGGTAGATACACCCTTTGTTGTAAACGGCGGGACAAAGCTAAAAGTGCGAAACAGCACGAGGCCAACAGCTTCTGTCCAGCCAGCCTAGTATAGTTCTCTTTGGGATATTTCGACATCCCTAACGATTGCTTCGAATGCTGCATACGCCGGCCGCATGGAAAATATGACTGCTATTACACGAGGAATGCTTCTTGCTAAGAAGTTAACAAGTGCCGATGGAGGGACTTACCCGAACGAAGCGAACCCTTTCACTGCGAATTGACAAGAGTTTTGGTGGGCGATAACGATGAAGCCTTGCTCTAGATTTTTTTTTTTTTAAAAAAAAAAAAGGTACGATCCAAAAGGGCTCTTGAAGTGCTGAAAGTGCGTTGGGTTTAAAAACAAGGACATATTGACAAAGTTACAACTAGATGTCGACCGTCATGTAGCAAATATCATGTAATTATACGCCATGGAAAGTATAACTTAAAGGTACTCCTTAAATTAAGTAATAACTCTCGTATGGAAGTAGAACATACGTTGCACGTGTATTTGATATGTACCACTCGTAGTACGAAAGCTATATACTTTCACGTATAGAATAATGTGATCTGCAATACTAGTGCTTACCCATGATGAACCAAATAGCCTATATGAAGATATATTCTAAAGTGTTGTGGTGTTTTTTTAGAATAGGTACTTTAAGAAACGAATGGCAAAGACAAAAGGCGTAATGACTAGCGATAACTTCATATCTCGCATCATTAAAGCATAGTGCTTTGGTTGAAGATAATCCCCAAATTAAGAAGAGTAGAATATAAGTTACGTAAAAAGAAAAAAAGGGGTATGTTATAAACGCCAGCAAGTGCATTAATGTTTATCCTTACTATTATCATCATCGTTATTACTTACAAGTTTAAACAGATTTTTATTTTTTTGCCAAAAGCGTTTCTACTAAACTACTAAACTCCTAAACTACTAAAAAGGACATTTTTAAACAACTTATTATATTTAATTACCTACTTATTCAAGTACTTTGGTAGTTAATTAATAAGCCTCGCCTTACGTGTACAAGTAAATGATATTGGCTTTCTTATCCTTAAATTCCCAAAGGGATACATGGACTCCTAGCGGGATATAAGGATAAAATCATCTTCGTGTATGCTTATAGCCACGAATAGACGTGAAAGTTATCATCATCATCATCTTCTTCTTCGTGCATGTAAATCTCTTTTCCAATCAAGCCACAGGCTGTCTTGGTCGACGTGCCTGAGAATATATTGAGCTCACTTGTCATGGAATCACTGACGCAATTTCCGGCTCGGCACGAGTCACAGTGAGCCTTGCCATCTGGAGCAGAGGCTGTACAACCACAAGCACAGGTGCATTTGCCCATTGTGAGTTGTTGTTGTCGTCGGGAGGAAGATTTAGGTACGAAACGAGGAAAGGTGGAAGTTGATATAGAGGCGGTGTTGGATACTAGGTATTCCTTTGAAAATAAGATATTTCGTGTGATGTTTATTGAGATGGTATTAATGTAGATGATTGTACTGGATAGATACTGAAACTTTAAGTTGGAAATTTAGATTTATATGTTTAATTTATACACTTCTAAAACATAATAGCTATGAACAAGGTCCATTGTGTTAAACAATAACAATTGAATTGAGTGATATCAATTATATTAAACAATGGAGATTGTATTAAACAACATCAATTGTATTTTAAAATATCTTTTAAAAATTAAAGGGCTTATTCTAAACTACCGTATCCAAACGCTTTTATCAAGACAATAAATCCTAGTTTCATTATCTACCATAGTACAATTGCATCTACTTTGGAGTAAATCTATTTCTAACATAAAGATCTTGACCATTACCTTGTTTAGCATTTGCCTCATTGCCAGCCTTTTAGCTCATCCCCTCGACAAGTATCACGTTTAAGTTGCATATCTCACGTCTCATGGTGGTTTAGTATCTTATAACCTTGAAGTGCCTATCGACGGTAGGGTAGTTAATACGAGTATGTCATTTACAACTTGAAATTAACACTAAATAACAGATGACCATTATTAACCTAACGTTCCTGGACCTAGATAACATTATTTATGTTAGCATAATTGATTTACCAGGCTACAAGGCTATAAATCAATGTACTTTTAACACCGTATAAAGTTACAGAAAGTGGGAGTATTAACACACTCTGCTTGATAGTATAGAGTATATGTTTCGTCAATGGATTGGACATGGTGTTGATTTCAGGGGGGTTTATACTTTCCTTGGTCTTTATGTGCGAACTAGCTCCAGTGCACATCCCACTTATACCAACAATCAACACTTTAAAAAGCCCAACCAATCAAAATTTAATAGTCAATGTACTGTAGCTAGTTCGCACTTGAGGACATACATGTACCTAGGTAAGTTAGCTAACAATAATTGAAGTTATATTTCTTGTGCTGTGTGTTTTTCCATTAGAATGACGTATTACAAGCGAATTATGGCTAGGTAGAATCATAGCTGTGGCTAAATACCTACATGTATAATGCAGCCCGAATGCGGAGGTATGCACGTGTGCTGTTGGCGCCGGAGAGCTGTAGACTACATGTACCTATCTAATAGGTAGGTACCTATACTTTACGGAGGGGGAAAATGATATATCACTTGTTACTTTTTATTTTACATATGTATACCAGCCATCAAAATTGATAGATAAAACCAACGACCTAGTCCCTATAGATTTGATTGGTACCTCTTTAGTACCACCGGAAAGTTGTATTCAGTCTCCCACTTGTCAAACATCAATTTGTGTGTCAAACATCAATTTGTGTAGTCCACGCTGTCCAAGTTCTAACCTACCAACCTCTTCCCAATCCATACTATTATCAGACATCCGTTATCCATTCCTAAACACCAGAGTGCCACCAAAGTCCGACTTAAACAAACTTTCAAAAACCGCGTCGTGCATTCGAGATCATGGTTGATCTAAGGGGTGGGAGCTAGCAGAAAATATGCACAGTAGCTCTGGCAAGAAGCATACGCTGCAGTGCTGAACGCAGGGATCCAGAGAGTTCCAGCCGCACATGCAGATTGACAGCCTGCATACGTCCATGGCCCTGCCGTAGCGCAAGTTGCGATAGCCATTACGACCATGGAAACCTTTGCTTGATGCATTTTTGATAGATAGAAGGTACACTAAAATTCGAATTTTAATGGGGTAGATAGCCTGTAGGTGGTCTGGTGATACGAAGGGTCGAGTTCCGTGTCTGTAAGTTGTGCAAGGTTGATGTATTCCGCAACCTTATTTGTTTAAAGTAGTTGTTGATTTTTCTAAAATCAGGCGTAAAGGTAGAAGAAAATGCAATATATATGTGTAAATTATATAGGCGTGATGTTGGGGTTTGGTCTGTTTGAAGTAGGTAAGAGAAAAAAGGAGAAAAAAGGAGAAAGAGAAAGAATAGTAGAGAAATACAGGGTTAAATGGACGTTTGCAGATACAAAAGAGTACCTACCTATTACCTCTTATTGGGGTTCCAAACGCCATATTCCACTGACTTTGTCGGAAGCGACCTATAACGTGGCGGCCACGTCGTTACGGACCTGGAAAGGTTCGAAGATGGTTATTTCAATGCGACTGGTCGACAGGGGGTGGGGGCTGAAATAAAGGTAGAAAATTACGAAAAAGCAAAAAGATACCTTAAAGCTACCTCCTATAGGTAGGTAGGTACCTAGGTACCTAAGATACTATCTCTTTTTTTTTTTTTATTAGACTGTTTTATTAGGAACTATATTCCTGCTTTCAAAAATTTAAGCCCATTTTCGGATTTCATGTCAATTCTTCTCTTTTCGTTCATAAATGTCGAATTGCTCAAGCTTCTCGAGTTACGTAGTCGGATCAAGACAATCGCGAGAAGCTTGAACGGAGTTCTTTTATGTTCGCGGAGGCACGCGCTGCCCCTAACTGTATTACTTATCTCGTCTTTAAACTTTGTGGAATGAAGCGAAGCAACCTCTTTTTATTTATTTATTGCTACTTAATGTTGATGCCGGCGCAGCTGCAAGGCGAGGGCATTATTCGAAAGAGGATAGATTCGGAAATGCATCCTCGCAACGGAATGAACATGTATCAGCGAGAATGTATATCGAGAGGATTGAAGAAAATAAATCCGCTAGTCTTAGATATGTGTGAATCGCAAGTTTTGATTGATCTTTTTGTTTCTCCATAAGCTTTGACGAATGTTATAAAGCGAAACCGTGGGCTCTTCTAGTCCCCTTTATAACGATACGGATCTGTACCTGATTAGATGTTATCCTCCCGCTGGCCGTCGACTTTGTGGGCTGGGTGAGATTATGATTGCCTAAGAAGGTAACGACGAGGTACACCTCAATATCCCAGTACCTTATCTCAATGTAAGAGTATCTATATACCTACCTAAGGTACCTAACTATAAGGGTTATTGTTTGAGGTGCTGCGGAGATGGACATATTGATACTTCACCAGCGAGTGTAGCGCAGATGGTTAAAACAACAACTAGATACTACATAGGAAATGTTACATTTCTTTGTTGACATAAAATATATATTGAAAATACCCTGAATACTATACAAAACAACTAACTATTTCGATATGATGTGAACTGCCTTGCTGCAAATAATTCATTATATTGACAACCTGCCCCCATCAGTAATATTATGAGTCTCTTTGAGAAAAGAACTTCAATGTCATCTGTACTGATTTTAGATTCCAGAGTCATCTTGGTCAATATCTTTTGATGTCTGGAATGAAGACCAGGTTGAACAGGTGTCTGTGAGTGTGTCCGTATCGGTTATAGCCGCTATTTCGTCATACCTCTCCACGAATTGCAATGCAAACCCTTCGCTCGTATGCCAACCAATATGACACTGTATCCCAGATTAGATATAAACGTGGTTAAAATACTTTAAAAAAAAGTTCGATAAATTTGTGCCATGGTCTTGAAATGAATCGCCTTTTAATACGAAAGGCGCTTGTGATATATACTGAGGAAACGAAGAGACGAAATGGATACTTACATGCATGAGCCAAACTCCAGGATTATCAGTCTCGAATGCCAGCACGATGTAACCACTGGCGGGTAATAAGGCAGTGTCCCGGCGGGGTGGGTTATCCGTGTTGAGAGTGACGCTGCTGGAATATGTACCTGTGTCCTGAGCGAGTATGAAAAAGTCATGGCCGTGAAGATGAATTCTAAGAGTATAATTAGCGTGCGATCTTTCTAGATATTTTATAGGGCTAGCGGTTTCAATGTATCAAATGGACTGATACTGAATGATACCTAGAGGAAATTGAGCATATCAAGTTACTTACGGATGGGGAACAGGAAGGTCTGTCTCGATCGCCAAATATACCCACACGTTCGCATCGGGCAACTCAAGGACAGAGTCGTCGACTTCAAAAGCGCTCTCACCATTCATGACTTGTAAGAGGGTAGGGTTTGTCCAACTAACCAGCATAGATGTGCTGTTTAGAGTCCATTTAAAAAGCCCATTAAGGGTGCCGATATCTGCTACTTCGTCTGTGACAGCCGTAGTACTGCCTACTGTTTTGCTATAATAAGGAACAATATTTTCGGTCTCATCTGTACAAGAATCAACATAGTCATAGCCAGTAGTCTCCGGTGTTGAGGCGGTATCTGTGTAAGACACAATGCCACGGATGTTATCCTGGCTATCATTCTCGGAGCAAGCTGATTGGGGAATAGCTCGGAGCCAAAAACTATCAGCAGTCGAAGCCCTGCGATGCTCCAGGTTAGTTTGCCATATATTCTAGGAAATCATCTAGTTTGATAAAGGACACTCACTGGTCGGCAGTAACGACGATATCGTAACGTTGCCCTTCAAATAGTTAGCATCAAACGAGACGAATAGTTGTCGTCTACTTACCAATGCCGATATTAATCACAGTTGCTTCGTATGGCTGGATTGGCACAAGATCAGTCGCTATGACTTGCATTGTGTGGTTATCAATAGTGAATTTAAAGTGCGTATCGATAGCTCCATTGATGAGTCTGATTCGATAGGAGGTCCCTGAAGTGAAAGAAGTTTGAAATCTTGAACCGCCATCATCATAAACGTTAGTGCCATTGATAAGCCCATTTTCCATTGTAGGAGGGCCGCTTGTCTGTGCTTGGGTCCAGAGTTGATCCACCGTGTCGTGACTCCAATCTGATAAGAGTATGGTCCCAAGATCCTCATCGTAGTTCGCAGTAGCTGGGCCATTGATGATTATGCCTCCAGCAACGCCTTCCCACGCTTGAAGGGCAAAGTGAGAATGGTACCAAGTCGTCCCATATTGGGTTGCCCTCCAGGTATACGTCCGAGTTTCCCCGGGTCCTGTCGGACACTGAGTAATAGAAACCACTCCATCGTTTTCATTTGTATAATTCTGACGTATACCGTGGAAGTGAATAGCTGTTTTAAAGAATTAGTCATTGAAAGCTTTTCGGCTATAAGGGAGAAGTATCCATAAAGGTTACTAAAACCTAATAGTTCAGGGGGGGAAAACGGAAGCAAGGCAAAAGGTCCCAGGGAGAAGACCTGAAACAAATTTGCAGTCAAGATAATGTATATATGCCTGAGCTTGTACTCACATGTTCCATTGTTAGAGGTAGTTAGGGAATTTGTAACATGAACTACAACTGTATCACCCCAGTCCGCAAAGAGAGTTGGTCCTGGAATTGAGCCCTAGGATATGAAGTAAGTTACTCACTCGGATTAAAATAATAAAATAATGAATCAAGAGTAAAATAGTGAAACTAAAGCCGTAAGCTCCAATTGTTGACTTACATTAACAGCCATTGCCGAGCGAGAAATTCCATCCGGTGAAACGGTCACATCAGTGATTTCCAGCCAATACTCTTTAGTTGCTCCAGTATCGGGCACCTCAGTGGTATAATCAGTGTCGATGGAGTAATCGCACCACTCGTTTCTGGTTGTTGCTGTGTTTCCTGAACATGCTGCCCGAGGATACAAATTCGTGGAAGATAGAAAGGGGGACGCTGCAACTGTGCCGGACAGGAATGGCAACAAGAGAGTTGATATTTTCGAAGCAACCATATTGAAAAGAGCTCCGGTATCGTTGAGTCTTCGAATTATAAGTTTGGGTAAAATAAGAAAGATAGTTGTAGGGCTAAGCTACCTCAGTGGGTAGGCTTTGAAGTTGAAGAAGTACAATGAACGACTGTGATGTTTCTATAACTTCTATTCATTGTGAGCGCAGCTGAGGCAGTCTTTATGTCCACGATAGCTTCTCCTAAGTTTCACTTGCCGGCTGAAGGAATCGGCACCATGAGAATCCGAATCGTGAGGACCCATCATACTGTAGCACTGCGTTACAATATTGAATAGCTATACGACCGACAATCAGACCACATATCCACCCCCTTAAGATTAAACTTGAGTCAGCCCTGACGACCTGAGTGAGTATCATGAGTCGAAGATATTCTCGTATTGCAGTGGTACGCGTAACGAAGCATACGGAATTCCGCGAGTAGTGTGGAGTCCGTGGCTTGAATGTGATGAGCCCGCGTCTCACTCCCCCGGAATTGGACCGAAGTCATCGACTAACATCCCTCAGGAACATGACGAGAATCTAGATCCCCTTAATACAGTATTGTTAAGCGATCCACAGCCACCTATCTTGGGCGTACCTGGTGGACGGTTTCGGGGCACCATCTAGACGCCCTGCGCCTTGTCGTCGTCATTATCAGTTTTGGAAATTACGAGATCTTTTGTAAGCCCTGCGATGGCTAGCTGATTTTGTTGATAAATGGAGTTATATAATCACTTATATAATCACGAGGCGCAGTATCAAGTATAATATTAGCAATGTTATCATCTGCCGAGAGAGTGGCATTGAAGCTATGAAGATAATTGCGCTTAAAAGCTTACGCGTTGCTGCAAGGGGGAACCCTGCGAAGTTCCCGCTCTCCGCACCCTCCCGCTTCCCCCGCGGCCCACAATCCGAATAGAGGCCAAAGCCGGAGCGAGCTAGGAACTCTATCTTTAGACAAGACGTCCGTTTCAAGGAAGAGCTGACGAATCTATAATCAGGGTAAGTAAAGCATCGAGGATATGAAAAGAGACCTTCTCCATCAATAGTTCAGCAAGCAACGTAGCTAAGTTAACCTTCTCTAAGTCACAACCATATTTTCAATCATCTTATTCAAGTCTTGCCGTTTCTCGCAAGACATTATCTACTACACTAGCGATGCACGTATTGCAGAGCCTCATTCTTGGCATCCCAGTGGCTATAGCTGGGTCACCAATTCTTGTAGAACGTGCTCCTACAGCACCTTTTGGATTGTTCGCCTACGGCGATGGAATCGGCGGCGCACCTGTGTTCACAGATGGCGGTATGCTATTTTCCATGTCTGTTGGAATATAATGATTTTAACTTTTATAATAGAAGGCGCTTATGTCGGGGGGGCAACTCACTTAAACGACAGCGAAGCCGCCCAGGTCCAGTGTAAGCCGCGCAGACAACCTCTCGTATATGCAGCTATGTTAACTCGCAGGCAGTTATATCCGGTACAGACAATTCGTTGCTGGCCAATCCCAACACCACGGCCGGCAATGCACCAACCTGGTCGAACCTCACGCTCATGGTCCCGGACACGACATCTTCCTCTCATCAGGTCGGATTCGCTAATTCGACTACTAGTAGCGATAGGTCAGGATCCGGGTTCGTATTTTATGGGGATTTTCTACTTCACAAGAACACCGACGGGGATCTCAAGGCATTGTGGTATGCTGTGCCCTCTGATCAAGATGGCATTTGGTCTTTGAACTGGAACTCGACCGACGATGATACCGAAGGGATAGTGCTTGTCACCCTGAAGGCCACACCACCATCGAGGGAAATGGATAAGGATACTTAGGCCCATCATCTATACCTTGAATCATTTCCGTTCCCATTGGGAATTGCCGACCATCTACCTCGTGGGTTAGACTGATAATCACAAGTCGCCCGCCGGTGGGATACTATTCTATCGGCATTTCTTCTCTATTTTAAATATTTATGCTGGCTCGAAAGGATTGTAATTAGCTCATCGTTTGAAAAGAGACCTAGAATGATTAATTTCAATACTACAAGCTATATTGCCACTACCGTTCAGTTCTTCATAGGTACCCTTTAAACGAATTATTGTCTCGTCTCCTCAGTATTACATTTTATAGGTAGTTAATAGTTAAGTCTATTTGTGATGTACCTGAGAATTATGGGAGGTATCAAATTCGAATAACAAAGTCCGTAGTAGAATAACATAAAATTTCACATCAGTAGTATTTCAGGGGGTTCTTGACCCCTTTAACAGCTACCTGGAATGACCAAGTAATAAGGAAAAATATACGAATCCACACCTGCCGACATGACATACGCATTACGCCATTGAGATTAAATTAGGATCATAGAATTCGTCTTACTTTTGAGTCGTCGGTCCCGACTTGCTTGCAGCACGTATATCACGCCAATCGGGACCAATGGAGCCAATGGAGCCAATGGAGCCAATGGAGCCAATGGAGCCAATGGAGCTGAAGTCAAGATAGGGATGGAGGGTAAACGAGCCAACACAGGCGCCATCCGGCTCGAGCTTTCAAAATCGCAAATCATGGGTAAGCGCCATGCATCACTTGGCGCATGATAAGCAGGGACAAGATTCGAGTGACCAACCATCACCTACATACCTAACCTACCATAGCGGCAATATATGGTGACTTGGAATGATTCCTTGTATAAATTATCTTTCCGAAGAAATATTCTTTCCGAAGAAATATTACGTTCAAACTCTGGAAATTGATAAGTGATTGACAAGCTGATAAGGTCACGCGCGCGCGCAGCGCGCACAAGCCTTCGGAAAGATGTACGTGCGCGCAAGAAAAAGCTTAAAAATGAAAAAAGCTAGGATGCCTGGGACTCGAACCCCAGGCTCCTAGCCCCACCGTAACACGCCCCATCATTGATGGGCCATCAATGCGGGAGTGTTTTGGACCGAGCTAGTAACTCCTAGTCCACTAGTGCCGAAAGTGTGCCCGTTTTTTAACCTTATTAACCCACGTATGGTGGACCATTAGTGCAACTGTGCCAAAATCAAGAAAATTGGTGGCACTATGTCTAATAGGGTAATAGTAACGTTGGGGGTACAGTGTAGGCTCGATTATTTGCCCTGTATACACAATTTACAAGGTAATACGGATTACATAACTACCCTTTTTGAAACTAATAATACAATAACTTTACGAATATTCATCCAAATTCTTTCTAAAAAACATTAATATTTTGATTGATAAATAACAAAAATTACGGTCTAGGTTGCATGCTATTTGACCTAATATTGGTAAAGATATTAAAAAGGCTATAAACGTAGCTATACGGGCCACCTTTTTATAAAAGGTTTAAAAGATTAGCCAATCAGATTTAGCTTTTACCTTAGCCTTAAACTACCTTTCAATTGCTTCATATCCACGTATAAACAACACATTCAAATAACTTTACAAAGACAACAATCCAGACGTTACAATTGGTATCATTTTAAAGCCTTAATTGATGCGAAAACAATGATTCAAGTTGCATTTGAATCGGCCTTTTGGCTATTATGTTGTAGTAGAATCAAATAGCGCTTGTCTACCTAGAGAGGCAAGCACGTGATACCCTTTAAAAGCACCTCGATGAAGTCATTCCAAACAGACTCCAGATACTTTAATAGCAATATAATACTCAATATACATCGCATAAACATGCACTTTGGTCCATTATTTTCGCATCAATTAAGGCTATAAAATAATACTAATCGTAACGTCTGGATTGTTATCTTTGTAAAGTTATTTGAATGTGTTGTTTATACGTGGATATGAAGCAATTGAATATTGGATTGACAATTCAATCTGATTGGCTGAATCTAGATTTTAGTGGAGAGGGTAGCCCGGATTCTACCTTGTATATACCCCGCATAGTGTACTGTGCACTTAGCGTTCCTTGCTATATTACCCCTTTTGGAAAATTCCGACCTATTTTATTGATTTTGGCACAGTTGCACTAATGGTCCACCATACCACGGTTCATTTTTTATGATATTGCCGCCACATACGTAATCCATACTAGCCAATCAAAAACGATGCTTGTATTAACAACGATTCCCTGTACAATAATCATTCCACTCCTAAAATATCACTAGGTAGGTATCCTAAAACAACATTTTGCTGGTATGGTACCTAGGTACCTACCTAACCTAGGTATTATTCAAACTGAAATCATAATGTTTCGCAATCGCCTATTTCTGTACCACCCGAATAGCTAACGTGGTCAAGCCGTGAACGAAAGCGAGATGAACACGTCTAGGACTTTGGGAACTGTTTTGCGCGAGTCCTTAAATAGACAATTTCCGATATCTTATATTCCGATATCATATATTCCGATATCATATTGGGTAGCACATCGGGAGGCTTCAAGCCACGAGCTGAGGGAATACCTAGCAGTTAAATCCAAGTTCCGTCCGAAAAGTCTCAATTTCCGGTGTTTTATTCACACGCGCAGCCAAGCAGAAAATATGAGCACAAGGTCGCGTAGTCGGGTTCCCATTGAACCCCAACGTGTCGATGCTCCCCTCACCCAGACCGCTACTTTCTTAGTAGTTACCATTAATAATACGCTAGAAGCTGTCGGTGTGGTGCGCTCAGTTCTATCTAGCATTGATGGGCTAGCTAAAAATGTCTCTATTCGAGACCTCAGCGCCGTATTTGCCTGTACCGTGGGCATTGGCAGCGAAGCGTGGGACTTATTAACCCAGCTACCCCGACCAGCAGAGCTTCATCCATTTTCTACTATACATGGGCAGAAGCATACTGCCGTCTCGACACCCGGGGACTTGCTATTCCATATCCGCTCGGAGCGACGGGATTTATGTTTCGAATTCGAACGACAACTACTAGATGCCCTTGGCGATGCCGTTACTGTCGTGGACGAGACGATTGGTTTTCGTTATTTCGATGTCCGCGACCTTCTTGGATTTGTAGACGGCACGGCAAACCCTGTGGGACCCGCCGTCCCAGCTTCTATTCTCGTGAATGAAGAGGACACGTCTAGTGCAGGTGGGAGTTATGTTGTGGTCCAGAAGTATGTGCATGACGTGAAAGCGTGGAATGCCCTCCCTACTGAGCAACAGGAGGGCATTATTGGGCGTAGGAAGCTAGATAACGTCGAGCTAGATGACGCTGCAGCAGGTCAACAGCAGTCGCACAAGTCACTAGCCACTATTGAAGACGAAAGCGGCAACGAGCACGATATCCTCCGGGACAACATGCCATTTGGGTCTCCCAGCTCGAAAGAATTTGGAACATACTTCATTGGATACTCTAGAAATCTATGGGTTATTGAACGGATGTTACAGCGTATGTTTATTGGTGATCCGCCTGGTTTACATGATAGGCTACTTGATTTCTCTACCCCTCTAACAGGCACCACATTCTTTGCACCATCCTCTGATTTCTTAAAAAGGCTGAACATAGAGAGAAGCTAGTTGCTAACACAGCTGTCATTGACTTCCTTTCTATAGCCACTCCTAGCTACAATGTACTTGACGGTTTAACTATATACCTACCTACCTAGGTATATAATAAGTCTTGAGTACCTAGATACATGGATATTTATCAGAATTGTCTGGTCGATAAGCCACCCTTTTTGATAATATTTTCCTACGCTATATCTAGTATCTAGGCCTCATATTCTGAATTAATATAGTTGAAGCGAAAAGTGATGTTACGAAATTGTGGCTGTACGTATTTCATCAGGGGCTGTGCTAGAGAATTACTAGTATGCCTTGAACATGGCATTCCTCTAATTCGCCGTAAAATAGTTGGCAGTAAGATCCAAGCCACCGTATAAGCATATGCACCCACCCCAATTTTTCTAATATGTAGATAACTCTCGTCACCTAGGTACGCACCTTGATGTTTTCGAGATCATATAAGTTAAAAAAATAAGGTAACGACTATGAGTCGAAGAGTGGTGTCAATTGTACCAGATTTATCCGGTATTCGAGTCTGACAAAATCAGCCGACATGTCTGTCTCAACACTTTATCCTATAAGGCCATGTTCACACAGGCTTGACCGCGATAGTTTCAGGCTAATGTTTCTGGAACGAGGAGGGTGGGACTTACCTTTACGATGCCAACTAGTTACGAAGAAATTAATGGAAGTATCGGGATATCAAGCACTCTCCTATGCTTGGGGCTCTCCAGCCGTAACTAGACCAATCATTGTCAACGATATGAATATGACGATTACGATAAACCTGGACATAGCACTGAGGCACTTGAGACGAGAAGATTCCGATATTTTGCTCTGGGTTGATGCTTTGGTACAATTTCCAAACACTAAGATGTGGAATAGTTAAGGAACTATGGCTAATACAGCTCTGCAGTGTATTAATCAAGCCGACCTTGACGAACGAGAAGCCCAAGTACAGATCATGAGCCAGATCTATCGTCGTGCTGAAAATGTAATTGTGTTTCTTGGTGACGGAACTACTCATGCCTCTGGTCGTCTTCAGGAATCAAGACCGCAAGAGTTCCTGTTCCACGACGACTTGTACGATAGTCAATACGTTGCCTAGTTCCTCTCTTGTTGCAGAACTATGCCTATCCATAAGATATATAAAGGTTTCGGCATCTTTTGCCTCATTAGCCTGTTTGCTCAGCAAGAAAGCCAACATATACGGGCATTGGCATCCCTCAAAAAAAGGATTTTACAGGCAATATTTGAAGATCTTCGGATGATGCTCTTAAGTCGGTGGTGGAATCGCATGTGGGTTTTCCAAGAGGTTAGTTATCTACTATTTAATTTTTCTATTGGTCTTAGGAGAAGTAGGTATATTTTAGTATACCTTGCCGGCTGCGTACTAACCTTCAATTCGTAACTCACAGGTCATAGTATCAAAAAGGGTTGTTCTCCAGTATGGCTGTTCAGTGGCTCCATTAGAGCTATTCATTCGCGCAGCGCGGAATATTCAAATTTTGAATATGAAGGATTCGCTATACAAGAAATTGTCTTCCGATAACATCAAAGTACTACGTTGGTTTACGGAAAATCTTATCAATATCCAGGAAAGCCGGCGCCTACACACCTCTGTTAGCTATGGCAATACCGACGAAGATTCGGTTGGTAAATTGTTGCTCACACTGCTACGAGCAACGGGTAGCCGTAAAGCCTCCGACGAGCGAGATAGAGTATATGCACTTCTTGGTCTTCTACCTGTCAATCTCGGAATCTCCCCCAATTACCGTGTGGCAACCCCTTGGGTTTATACCGAGGTTATCCGTAACATTATAGCAACAACTAGAAGCCTTGACGTACTTTGCGGAGACCTTGGACGAAAGAATAGGGGGGATCTCCCATCGTGGGTACCTGACTGGAGCGCCATCAGCCACAACGAAGAAATTCGCCGCACGAAGGTCACTACAAGTTCGTCTGTTATACTTCTCTGGATTCTTTTTGGGATATGGTCTGCGATCACGTTGCCTATATGGAAATGCCCAACATACGAGTACCCATAAGGGACGGTGTGCCTGAAATCTTTGATCAACTCGGTTTACACTCTTGGCATCCTCCCACAAGCAAAGATGAGATGGATAAGAGGCCTGCCTATGAAAAGCCTACCTATAGGCCTCAGTTTGGTCGCTTAACCATTACTGGAGTTTGCATTAGCCGTATAAGATACCATAGCGACCAGTTTCTTGACCTCACAGATGTGAGGCGACTCAAGGCACTCTTAATCCAATGGGCTAACGACTCAAACAAACCTTATAAAAGTGAAAATCCCATCATCACTCAAATTCATACACACAAGCTGAGATCCTTGATTTTCAATTTGAAATTCGTTTCCGGGGAGTTTAAAAGGCTCGAAGACGGAGACGAAAGACATTTACGGATGTGGTTTGACGCCAAGACATCATCGGATAACCAAGCCTATCAGGATATCTTAGGTTTCGATTATGTACTGAAATTTATGTCCACTAGACGACGTTTATTCCTGACTGACAACAATACTTTAGGGTGGCGTCCTGACGGCTTGAAAGCTCATGATATAATATATGTTCTGCCTGGTGGTAGGACCCCTTACGTACTTCGAAATGCCGATCATAGGATATTCTACATGAAAATAGATATGGAAATGATCGGTGATTCCTATCTTCACGATGCCATGGATGGGAAATATCTGAAACTTTCAAATACGACTGACCAAGCAACTAGAATCATTCAAGAGGACTGCAGATACGAATTCACCGATATCGAACGCCTGTTTAGACGAGAATTCCACGATATCATAAGCAAATATGCACTCGATATCCGTGAGGGTTTAAAAAGAGGAATATCCGATGCTCTAAACGCGGGCTATGATTGTATAGGGGATCAAATATTGAATTACCTTGATTATCCGGCGTGTCTCGTGTAACTAGCAAGTGCAATGGTGTTTTATGGTCTACCTATTTGGTATGGAAGGGTCAATCGTAATGCTTGATGCTCCAAATAAAGAGGATGCATATGTTATGTTAGGCATGATACTCTATTAATATCACGAACTTTAGCGTCCGAGGATAGTTATTGATATCTCTATATACCTATAGGTGCTTAGCCGTTCAGGTTAAAGTTGTAAACATACACCCACGACCCCCTTCTCCATCGACCCCATTCGCTATGTAAATATAAACCATTTCTTACTAGTTTCTCCAAGCTTCTAAAACATGTCCTTAAAGTGTTCATATACACTACTGCCCATCTCATAAGACATTGTAATGCCCCTGTTAACAGGAGGCGGGCCGTTCGGGTGAGTGCTCTTCCCCATATATCCTTCGAATATCCGTGACATCTCGCTCGAGATTTGGTGCCCATTTTGTACGCCGCCGAACGACGGGGATACCCCCAATACGGGCGAGGGTTGAGAACCATAGCCGGAAGCTAGAGTCGGAGGGGCCCCCATCTGACCGGTAGCCAGTCCGGCCATCGTCAGAGCCGCCGTAGAGTGAGGGTCCTGCGCCAACCCGAGACGAGGAGCGACCTCTCGAAGTGACTTGATAGTGCTCCAAAGCCGTTGCGACACCCATGATTTAGATGATAAGTCCTTTACTAGTTCGAGAGCCATATAAAACTCGTTGCGACACGAGGCGCTGAAGTTAACTGGGGCGTGACACGATGCTAGGAAGAGTACCGCAATCGCTGCTAACAGAAATTGATGGTAGAATACCTGAATCTTCCTATAGATATTCGTGGTATTGTTCAAGTGCGTCAAGTAGCAGATTGTATTTTTGGCTAGCTTGACGGCACGCTCGGCGAATTCTATATTCTCCATGATGCTACCGTGAGTGTGCAAAATAGGGGTATATAGCCATGTACGAATCTGGTTAAAGCGGAGGTAGGTCCATATCTGTAACCGCTGGACATCATATTCCTTCTGTGAGTTTACCGGAGGATTTAGATATCTAGGCAGTGCCTCCCAGTCTGTCAATTCAAGCTGTGTTTCTCGGGGCACTTCGGTGTACCATTCCTTTATTCGACGATCAAGTTCCTCGATGGCACCTGGTTGTACGTCTGATTCTGTGCTAGGCTCAAAACTTCGTACGAGCCGCCATACGCTTGCGCTGAGCTTTGAGTAGTTAATCATGGCGACTAAATAAGGATGCGAATCCTTTTTAGAGCAGAGTTAGAACTGATCAATTTCTCAATGTCGAACAAAGCGAGAAGGTATCTGCTTCACTATGCTTGGGATGATGCATCAATTACTTACAGGGTATGGTAACCGAGGATCAATTTCATCGTCTGGGACGGTAAATGGTAAGCCAGTACCAAAAGCCCATCGATGGTCCAATACATAAGCTGCCCAAAACGTGTTGATCGCATTATTGCGCTCCTCTTCATCGCTGATTCGTTCGATCGCATCACGACGATGGAGTCCAAGTTCGAAACACAGACGAGCTACCTGTCCCATAGTACGCCATGCGAGGATTTCGTCATTGGCGAGAAAATAATAGCCCGCCTATTTATGCGAAATATTAGTTTAGTATCTGGCAAGGCTGCGAGTTCGTGAGATCCCTTATCTGTATTCGAATAGAGACACGGCAGGGATGGTAGTTTAAATACGAAGGTGGGCAAGACATACCACAAGAGCTAGAATTGGCATATTCTTCACGTCACTTGGATCGGACATTAACATTCTGTCCGTCGTCGGTCGAGCGCTGAGAAAGAGCCTATGGGCTTTCTCGCTATTTCCATGCTCCTCAACCTGCATGGCACAGCAGACGACGAGCTTGAGCAGTAAGGTATTGCGATCTTTGATACCGCCCTCCTCTCCAGACCAAGAGACCATGAAATTCTTCCTAGCCGCCTCCATCCACGAAGATAGAGTCCGCGCATGACGGATGACTGACTCGATTTTAACCACAGGATACATGATGCCAACTTCCTCATCATGCACACGGCATAATCGCACCAATTCATCCTTATCAAACTCCCACAGCGGATCCCGAGATGGGCCTCCAGGAGTACTAGCAATTTGGGCTGTCAAGTTTGGAGACGGCGCGGGGCTATCTTGACCGAGGCCATCGAACTCGCCAACATCAGGTGAATTGCTATAACCCATCTTGTGCAATGTATTCTTAGCAACATCTAGGTTGAATCGCGTGCTCGTCGGTCCGCGGAAGCCGGGCTGTCGGGTTTGAGGCAAGTCGGATGGTTTATGAATAGGCGTGATGGAAGGGACGGAAGAAGCCGAGGGTGTACTCGAAGCGGATGGTAAAGTCGGCGCGCGATCTTGAATAGGGGCTAGGCGGAATGCCTCTGATCTAAGGGCGTTCATGTTCGCGAATAGCGCGTCGACCTGCTCTTGCAGTTGGTTGACCTTATTGGTCATCTGCTTGAACTCATCTGAGTCCTTAAACGGACTTGAGCAGCAATTGGGTGCGTATAGGCATTGGAGGTTGAGATTTCCGCATCTTTGGCACGGTGTCTCGCCGTTGCACTTGATCTTGCGTCGCTTGCACTCGTTACTGGATAAGCATAGACTTGGTCAACGCAAGAATCCCCGAATTTATGTCGCGCGTCGTTATGTAGCCCGCGCGCTTGAAGACGAAAGGACTGACAAGACTCACCAAGCGATAGAGATATATCTATTTCTCTTGCTCCTCTGCTGTGCCTGACCTTTCGAACTAGGCGATTCATCTATGCTATTCTTCCTCTTAGCACCGGTGGTGGTTGTAACGCTGCTGCTACTGTTGTGTTGTTGAGAGCCGGGGGACACCGGGGGCACCGAAGCAGGGGTCTCGCCCAGAGTAGTCAAGTATCGCACCTCGCCGACTTGATTCTCGAAGAATTCCATGATGCCATCCCTCCGTGTCGCCCTTCGCTCTGCTGTTACTGATGCCGCTGCTGCCGCTCGCTATTGCTAGCATCGTGTTCTAGTGTAGTATTGAAACAGGGAGGGTGAGGGCGAAAGCAAAAGGACGATCGATCGCAACAAAACTATCTGCCCCACTGCTATTGAAAGGATCGGGGACTTTATTAGTTCCTGTTATGGATCTGCTAACCAGGGACAATGCTTCTGTTACGGGGGGTTACCTCATACCTACTCTAAGCTACGCGCTATTGTTGGTCTTTTACATAGAAAATCCCTCGGTCTAATTAGTTAATTAGTTAATGGAACCCGTAACCTGAGTAGGAGTTTATTATTTTCAACTGTAACATATTAGATATAGTTATCCCCCAAGTCGATATTCAATTTACGCGTGTCAGTGGCTACGACCGGATACATCGAACCAACCCTTTTAGCGGCCGTAAATGTTACCTATATGTTACTATGGCGCACGTCCCAGCTAGCGTCGCGAGGAAGGCTGTTCCAAGAGCTAGGTAGTTATCACAATATTGTATGTATTTGATGTTGATGTTGTAATGGCTAAGTTACAGGAGGGAGGATCTAGCTTTATATACATGTGGGTACCCCACATATGACAATGCCACCACCAAAAAGAAATAACGATGCCTTCATCGTAATAGCTTACTTCTGCAAAACTCTAAAATATGTCCTGTTCTCCTCCAAATTTATAAGGTAGACTGTTGGTCTGGGGAATAGGGTTTTCTTCCCAGGGCAGATGGGGGTTATAGTAGACGGGCGGAATGAGTACGTAGAATTGTTGGATATGGATGGTCTTGATTGTGAGCGTTGGAACGTGTGGTGTGGTATTTGGTCCGATACGGAAAAGAGGTCGATGGAAGATTATAGTTCATTCGAAATGGTGGCCATGATGGCCTGGTGGTGATTCTCGTTTTTCGAGAATAATGCCTTATAAAGGACAAAGCCAATGGTAGCCATAATGGCCTGGTGGTAATTCTCTTTTTTCGAGAATAATGCCTGGTGGTAATTCTCTTTCGAGAATAATGCCTTATAAAGGACAAAGCTTGGTGGTAATTTTTCGTATGGTTTCCGAAAAACAATTCTTATATGGTTTCCAAGAATAGCCTGGAGGTAATTCTTGTATGATGCCAAGAACAAAAGCTTCTGATCGTATTGCTTAAAGTGTTACCAATTATTATAATATTATATATATTTAATGTTAATGTTGTAATGGCTAAGTTACAGGAGGGAGGATCTAGCTTTATATACATGTGGGTACCCCACATATGACAGTAGTGCTACTAATGCTAGCATAGTACATAGGTCTACCTCTTGGTGTGTCATATCTTGATACTATGTAGGCGTATTAAAACTTGAATTAGGTACAGGTTCTCGATCTTACAAGGTGAGCTCCCGACCAAACTGGTCCTCGGAGCATTATATCCTAGACCGCACACAGAATATCTCGTTTTATGTGATCGGCAAATATTGGCCAGTGTCTTTGTATTGACTTCAAGTTCTATCAAGCTACGGGAAACGGACTTTAAAAAATACGTGAGGATGTCCGTCTAATTTCACCCACACACGATGAATACCTACCTACCAGCCTACCTAACTAACACGACCCTTCAAAGATAAGAAAAGCATGTCGGAGTGGTGGGGAAAGCCACCCGATTACAAATTGTACCAGGAAAGCAGCAATGCACACATCATCAAAGACGTAGCCCGATAGTTGGTATGCTAGAAAGAGCTGATAGTAGTGCCAACAACATTTACATCGGATCATTATATTGGACAATATATTGTTGTTGGCTTCGTATCAACAAGCTGAGGGTTACTCCCATGAACAAATGCCACAAGGCGGACAGGCATTTCAAGAGTGGTGGAGTGCATAATGCTTGCAAACATCGTGTCTATGCAACCACATCACCCCTGACAAAAGAAAAGAAGAAGTTCCTGCTCCCTGTATTATCCAAGAACCCGACGATGTGGAACGGCAACCTGACTGGTCTTCGAGAAGATAGGCCCTTTTTTGTAAGCGCCTTGGACCACACTTGTGGGTATGATACCCCTGTAAATGTCTCGGCTTATTGCGGCTGACCGAAGCCCCAAATCTATTAATTGCCCTGCGCCAACAAGACTTACGTCCTTAGCACCACAGAGGCGGTGTTGGTGTAATACAAATCCAAGTACATAGCCTGAACGAGGGCCACCATGATAATGACACTCATCAGTGGGTGGTTGCCCGCTCACTCGTCGCTGTGCGAAGGCGAGATTGTCTTTACAGTTTAACGGGTGTTTTGATAGGGAATTTAAGAGATGCTGTGCGACGTCTGCCGTGAAGGTCTCGAAGGTATATGGGATCCCGAGAACAGCAGGAGGCTCGGGTTACTCAAATACTTTCCCGACATACTAGAATTTCTATTCCGAGAGGTTGAAGATGGAAATTACGACGAGGTATTAAGTGAGTGCAAGTATCTAGGAGTTGAGGTTAACTGGTCAATCGAGTTGGGAGTGACTTTACAAAGTGCTTTTGCTAACTTCTCCCAAGGCAAGCTAAAACTACAAGAGGAAGAACGATATGTTTTCGGCCACCATGTAAACTATGACTCGTTAGTAAAGTCTAAGGAGCTAGGCTGTGTCGTCTGCAATATCTTCGACGAGTCCAACGATCATGACGATATCAATGCGACCTTTGCGGAACGAGGTTACTACTCGGTATTCCAAGTTATCTTGCCGCGAAGCAATATGCCTAACCCAGTGATGGCTATTTACACAGGCGAGACAGTTCAAGAAATCCCACACACAATGATTGCACACGATGGTACGAATTCCTACACCAAAGTCCAATGCCTATACTAAATATACATATGACGATCGATAAAGAAAACGACCATGTCAACTCCGCGATCTCACATTCTACCTCAGACACTCCAACGTGGGTTGTTATACAGAGTTGGGTAGATAGATGTCTTGAAACCCACAAGTCATGCATTCGTCAAGCCTCGGAACTCTTTGCGCCAACCCGTCTACTTGAGCTACAGTACGTAGGGACGGAAAAGAAATTTCGCCTCGTCCTGCAGAGCGAATTCGATCCTCGCGAGAGATACATTACTCTAAGTCATTGCTGGGGACCTAAGACTACTACTGAGAAGTTACAACTCACGAAGTCAACCCTGGAAGATCTTCGCAATGGTCTACTAGTAGCCATTCTACCCAAAACTTTTCGCGATGCATTCGAGATAATTGAGCGTTTGAAAGTCCGGTACTTGTGGATTGATAGGTTATGCATAGTTCAGGATTCCGTGGAGGATTGGCAGTCAGAAGCATCTATCATGGGGCCCGTCTACACCCATGGCCTATTAAATATCGCAGCGCTGGGTGCTACAGACGACCAGACTGGATGTTTTTTTGATCGTGACCCAGCACTGGTCTCCCCTACAATTATTAATCTTAGTCCCCCCGGAGACAGTGTTGCAGCATTTTATCGTTTTGAGGCCGAGGAAGAAGCATGGAAAAGAGACTTTGAGGGGCAGCCGCTCCTCTCACGTGCATGGGTCTTGCAAGAAAGAATTCTTTCCACTCGGAACCTCTATTTTGGAAGCAAACAAGTCTTTTGGGAGTGTCTCGAAGCATACTGCTCTGAGACTGTCCCGAACACCACGTTAGGTGAATGGGATTCGTCACGTTCATCTATACATAGCCTAGGGCCCGATGATCATAGATGGAAGTCTCTTTTACACCCTAAAAGTAATGGATCTATTCCGAAAACAGATTGGCCACATACAGTACAGATCTATTCTCAATGCAACTTAACATTCCCCAGCGACAAGCTGGTGGCTATCTCAGGGTTGGCAAAGCGAATGGGTAGCGTAATGAGGAAAAAGTTTGGTTCTGAGAGCGATGTTTATCTGGCTGGCCTATGGAAGCATATGATGCCCAAGGCCCTACTCTGGAGACCTAAGGTAAGGGCATGCCGTGTATCGCCATACAGAGCGCCTTCATGGTCATGGGCATCCCTTGATGGGGAAGTTTCCTGCTCTCCATCAAGCCATATCCGGTGGCACGCCGATGTCCTCGGGGCGAAAATAACCCCTCACGCGGATGACTTGGCTGGGAAAGTAATCAGCGGCACCATCACCTTACGTGGCCATATATGTACCGCACGGAACATGAGGTTGCATAAAGAAAGTCCTGTTGATTACGATATCTATATAATCGGTTCCTTTCACCACCCAAATACCGAGAGTCTCCTAGAGTTTGGGGATTCGAAAGGGGGTTACTTGCAATTCGACACCGTGGATGACTTCCACGAAACAGTAGTTATCCTGATGCTAGGGTTTGATATCAGCAAAGCATACTCCTTCGTAACAGCACATGGTCTGGCCTTGGTCCCCGCCGACGAGTCCCGGACTTCATACCGTCGTGTCGGGTGCGCAAGTCTGAAAGAGACAGTCGACTTCGAAGATTTCAAAGATTGTGATATCGAAAAAGTCATATATAGCGAGTTGCCGCTCGAAACTATTAAAATTATTTAAACATTTTTCATACGTCAGATACGCTAGATCCGAAGAAACTTACGATGGCAATATGTGCTATCTAACTCCGATACTGAAATAAAAAGTAAATTATACGCGGAATAGGTGTTAAAGCTTCCTATAGTATCAACGACTTAACAGGTTAGATATCAAACCCATATTTAACAAGGTACCGAGACAAGAGAAATTTAAGGTGAACTATGTGTATGCTCTAATAAAGCGTCTAGACGAAGTTACACAACTCCGTGCCGAATATTAGAGCACATTTATCTTGGTATTATACCTTAAACCAAGGAACGACTTAACCACTATCTATATAAAAGCGAATTATCGCTGTCAATATAGTACTTATTAAAGGGTAATATGTGTTAAGACAGTTTGACGAGTAGTAGCTTCAACTTAAAACTCGAGCTACCATTCTGAATGGAAGTATGGCAGATTTGTGATCTACATTTGACAAGGTTGTACAATAGACAATAATATCCAAGATGATCCAAGCTATCTATCAAAATAATCCATTATGATCCTGTTGATGAATCGGATACCAAGCAGAGATGCGTGGGCGAGCTATCATTCAGCGTGCTTGTTCTTCTTTTTCTTGCTGCCACCAGAACTTGATACTCCTGGTGTGGAAGAAAGGTGGATATGCAACCGCTCCCATTCTTCTTTACGCTTCGCGGGGTTGTCTTTTAGTTGAGGATGATTAGGTGCCCATTCAAATCCTTTTAAGTATGGTTCGACGAGTTCATCGTCGGCCTAGTGAATTGCATGTTAGTGGGTCCATAATATTTGAGGTACGTGAACGATATGAAATAAATGGAATCCAAGGCGTCACCATTCATTAAAATAGAAAATAAAATTCAGGAGTACTGACCCGTTTCTTATTTTGCTTATATATTGCGTCCAAAGCATCTTTAATAGTAACCCCATGCTTGTTGTTCCGCGCCGTTACAACAACACCGGTATCGAAGCGAAGGTCGATAGCCCTTACAAGCGGCGTTATTAATGGCTTTTTCAGAAGCTCCTTATCCTCAACAGTCGAAGGAGATGTATTGATCTTCCTGTATAGAATCCCAAGATTAGCTAATGCGGCGTAGAGGTATTATGCTGTCAGAAAGGACAACTAGGAAGTTTAATTGAAATGAGTCCAAAGGCTTACCATCCCGTAGCTTGGGATTCCACTGCCACATCGATCTCTATTTGGTTTTCATCTGTTGTGATATTCTGTGTCAACTACTATCCAAACAATTGGCAATAGATGTAGATAGGGTTACACACTCAACTCTTTCATGCTCTGTATTCCAGCCGCACTTGAGCTGGTTCTACGATGGGAAATCTTCTCCTTCGGAGGTGACTCGGAGAGACCCTGGACGGCCGAGTCTACTCTGGTGAGAGGTTCCGCCATAGTGAATTTATAAGCTGGTAGGTGTATAGGTATAGGATTAGGGCTTGCAATATCCTAGCTATATAAACCAATGGTTATTAGTGTTAGATGCATAACAATAGTATTATTCGTGAGAGACAATAGAGCATGGGGGGGCTACCTTATTAGCTAGTGGTGTTGACGATAGCAATAACTTTAAGAATAGCAATGTCTAGAGAGCCAATGTCTGTGAGACGAGAGAGAAAGAGCAGAAAGAGGAGAAGGAGGAGGGGAACGAAGAGCAATTTGAAGGGAGGGTAAAAAGGGGCTTGGAGAGGAGGGAGAGGGGTTCTGGCCTGCTCTCCTGTCCCGTAATGTGCGAGGAACCATGATGGATCGGCAACCAGCTGATCAAGTTCCTGCTGCTAAATTTCGTAATGATTGGGCGGGGTTGAACTACAGTAAGGTGTTGTCGAGACACTGGTGGTGTGCTCATCGCGTGACCTTGAGCTATGGTTCGCTGAGCTCCGCCGGTGAGAGGTAACATCATACTTACGCAAAGGGGTATAGTGTTAAAGATTTATTAATGTAGAGGTTCAAAACCTGGGGAAAATCCGGGGCGGGTGGATGAACTCCACTGTCCTGCATACATAAGGTATTTCATGTATGTATCATACGAGGTAGGTAGCCTATGTAGACCAGGGATCCTTCTCTCGACGCTTACGTATTCTTCTTTAAACAAGCCTGATAACTTGTGCCAGTTGAGTACTCCGAATCTTATATTCATGTTAATATTAACCTATCCTAATGGAAAACGTTAGTATAACTATACGATATGTAAAATTGTCTGCTAGGGGGATATTAAGCGTGGTTGTTTACATGTCGTGATTGATCGCCAAAGTTGCTAAGTCTCACCCGCGATGTTACCCCTAATGCCTCTCGTAATGCACGACATGAGTCGTTAATTAACTCCAAAACCCCAATCGTTTCCATATTCTTTTCCACCACGGCATTACTAGCCTCCCTAGCTGCCTACCTAAGTACTGTGCAAGTTAAGGATATGAACTTTACTCATGCAGCAGCCGATGCATCCGGCATAGCCAAGCACTCATCCTTTGGAAATTTCCCCTCGATCTAGGTCGGTAATCCTGGAGGTCAAGCTTGACTGGTTGGTTATGTCACCGTCCCGAGTCTCAATAAATATAAAAGAGAATAGAGCGAGAAATTGGAAATTGGAATTGCGGTTGGAGTTCGCTTTACTATTAAAGGGAGGAGAGTATAGGCGATTAATATTTTGTGTCGCAGTAATTTAGGTACCTAAGATTCTGTTGTAATTTTCAGGTGATTAGACCCAATTGTTTATCGTGGAAGCCCCGCGCCTTGTTGCAGCGTTCGAGGCGTAGCCCATGAATTCCAAATAAGAGACGACCGTAAAGTGAATTAAAAGCAAACGGTAATATTTCCAGTAACTTTACGAGCATAAGATACCTCAGGTAGGTAATTAGTCGCGAGGAGCATGATGCAAGTTTTAAATAGTTACCTCAATATTATCCCGAGTTGAGGTTATAGGTAGTTTCACCAGCGCCACAATCCTCGCTACATAGTTGGATCACCTCAATCAGTCAAATGAGTCTGTTGAAAACAAAAGGGTAAATGAAAAATAGTAGTATATGAGAAAGGGATTTCATATGGGGGATATGTATTCAACTATGGCGACGAATTTCATGTTCCAAATTTCATGTTCCAAATTCTCGTCATCCCCTCCGGCTCTCCTACTCAACCCACACCCTAGACAATTGCACCCGACCTATATTATTCCAATCTTGAAGACTTCCCGCTGTCCTCATTATCCTTGACAAGAAACATATCTCCTACTTCTTTTCCTGTCCCGAGCCAGTTACTCCTTTAATGGTACTGTCCAAGGTCCCCGTGACACCTTTGCTAACGTTTCCGACTCCCTCGGTTGCTGAGCCGGCCGTGTTACCGAGCCCCTCGGTCGTCTGATTGAGGGCATTTCCGGCGCCTTCTGTCGTCTTTCCGACCGCTCCACCAAGGCCTCCGACAAGTCCTCCCTGGCCCTTGGCCTTATCACCGCCCGTGATGATGTTTTCGACGCCCCCAGTCACGCTACCGAGGAGCCCGCCGCTTCCGCCTCCGCTTTGGTCTTGGTTACCTGTGTTATCGGCCATGATTGAGAATATTAGGTATGTGTTTGCGACTATCTTGTTTAATATGTCTTTGCGTATGAATAGTTCAAGCAGGAGTTCCTAAAGGAAGGTCGGTTGGCAAGGTATAAGGATATAAATTGTTCCTGAATTATGAGGGTTAAGTTCAAGTCTTGCGTTGCCCGTTACATAAATTCCTCGGTGCTCACGCAAAGTAGGTTTGAACTTGATGTTTTTATGACGTATCTTTATTGCTTCAACTGTGGGATATGAAGTCATATAAGTAGTACACGTGGTCCGACTAAAATATGAGGAACATCCGATTAGTTTACGTTCACTTGCTATAACTGCTCCGAGCTATGTACGGATCGTCAGAACAGACATCAATCTCTCCCCTCTAAAGTTCACGTAGACCCAATATTGCTCTAAATCCTTAATCCTAGCTAGTTTATACGTTAAGTTCTCATACTCCTTTTTTGTATACGTATACGCGTCCATGACGTCCTACCAAACTTTACTTCCTTGACATTAGCTAACATTGCCACCCGGAACGTGTATCTATTTCCGACTACTTGCCATTATCTTAGCCTTAAGATATCTGATGACTTATTTGGACGAGGTCGGAGTTGAGTCCACTTTTGTATTTGGGTCTTGATGAAGCTCGGTTGGCTTTGTAGGTTCTGAAGATAGCTGCACGCCACTATCGGCTCTCTGCCTCCCTATATGAGGCTCTATAGTGTCACCGGGCTCTGAATTATCGATAGGTTTGTTCGTATCCGACGCCGCTTGCTTTTGCTTCTTGCCAAACATTCCGACGGACGGCCTCGGGATACTCGGCATTTGGGGCATTTGGGGCATTTGAGTAGGGAGATATGATCTGAAACTAGACCCTGACGGGATTTGAGGCATCTCCGGCATCTTCGTCGGCACGTAAGACTTGACTCCGGTACCTGCTTGTTGCGATATTTGCATAAGGTACCGCATGTATGTCCTTTTCTGCGCATCTTGGTCTTCGCTTTCCGATGGAGCCTCGTCGTCTGGCAGTGGGACGATAGACGCTGCCGCAGTGATATCTAATGGTGACGCATCTGGAAGGTTGTTATCATCCCCTTCGTCTTCTGCCTCCTCCTGACTTATATCTGTGCCTTCGGCGATGTGGTCTACCTTTGGAATCTCCTGGCCGTCTTCTGTTGTGGCCACAAGTTCCTCCACAGGCTCAGGAGGCAGAGGTGATGCGAATTGAGGATCATCGAATATGTCGGAGTCATCATTGAACCAACGAATCACGAGGTTACTGGCCTCTTCCGTCATCTGTTCATACTCTTCGTTCTTATCTCTAATAAACACACTCACATGTGCTTGTACCTCGTCTTCTGTCTTTTTGATGATATGCCGCGAGAAGAGAGAATAAGCCGGATGATCCTTCGCTGGTATGGCGCAGAATGTGCGCTCGGGGACAAAGTAGCCGCCATGCCACATGCCATTTTCCCCCAAGGATGTGTAGAAGTCATGGATGCCGATACCCTTTAGCGCTGCCATACGTTCTAATCTTTGGCTTAGTTCATGTTGCTTCATAAGCGTACCAACAAATGTAAAATGGTCTGAAAGATATTCGAAGGAGCGTCCAACATTTCCGCGGTTGATATATGCTAATCCCTGGCTCAACGTATCCATGCCCTGTTGATATCCTTCTTTAACGGACTCCTTACTGATGTTTCGCATGCTACGCATACCGTTCATAATCTGCTGGCGGTGTGTATAAGCCGTGACACCTCCAGCAGCTATCGCACCAACAGTTCCTGTGCGTACTGCAACAAGTTGCCATCCCTTCCAAACCGACCGCGAAGATTTTGCAGATGGAAAACGCGCTGTCGTCTGTTTAAAGGCTGATCTCCCAAGAGCCGATGGGGCTGCCGAAAGAGCCGTCATGACATTAAAAACCGTACTTACTTTCTGGTAGTTTGAAAACGCGCCATAAACGAACATTGAACGCGCAAGACCATTGAATGGGGTGTCGAAGGTTAGAAGCCCTTGGATTAGGGGGAATAGTAGTGACCCTTCTTTCATCTCGTTCAGCATTAGGAAAAGTGTATCTGAAGCAACAAACCCCCTAAATGTAGTATGAGCAATATTTCGCATACGTTGTGTGTGTAATTGTCTTACCCCATTGAATGCGCAACTAAGATTACCCCTACATCTCTATCATGCGGCGGCCATGGTGTCTCGGTGTGCGCTTTTCTTACGTCCATTACTTGCTCCTTTAGCCTAATATTTCATGAGCGTCAAATATACGAGGAACATTAATCAAACAGGCCTTACCATGATAGAAAGGACACACAGCATTGCCCTAATTCCCCCTTCGTCTCATACTTTGGATACACTATAGACTTGACATTGTGATCAGGAAGCTTCCCGGATACCCGCTCCTGTAAATCGACCGGGAAGGTTCTAAATGTGTCATCGTCGCCCTGATATAAATGTTAAGAGGCGTACTGTCATAAGCTTTGTTTAATCCTACCTTGAATCCGTGTATGAAGCAGAGAAGCAACGTCCGAGGCATTTTCTTCTGGGACGGTAGACCTTAATAAGAGTGAATAAAATGGACAGACTAGTTGATATAATGATACTGCGTCGGAGTTGCAAGTGAAGAGTCAATATACTAATATGGATCTTAAAGGCGAGGGTTTTAGGAACGAGGATCTTAGTCGTGATGGCCACTAGCTGTAGTCCGGGCGACGTAGGTTCAAGCTCGCGGCAAATGTCGACTGCGTAGCTACTCCCTCCTAGGCTGTCATACCCTCTTGTAAAACGTCATCCATAACGTCACAAACGCTTCAGAATCTCGATGAAATTCTTAGTCTCGGTCTAATTAGAGATGTAGGTAGTTCATAGTCTCTCCTGTCATGTGAGTCTGAGATTCGGTACGCGGGTACCTTATTCATGTCACTGGCAATGAGGGTATTCCCAATGACAAAGCTAGATAATATTACACTGAAAGAGAAATATGGTTTCAATATCTCCTGAAATTATTATTCAAATATTCGAATCATTTTTGTTAACTACCTAACTACATCCTTCGGTATACTCGTTACTCATCAAAGGGGGGCTTTATATGTACCTCTTTGCCCCGAATATTATTACAAGAAACACCACTTCCAAGAACATAGCCTAACTACCTCCTACCTAGGTACCTATCCAGACCCATATTGCTGGAGAATTAATAAACTATTTTTTCTTGACGGTAATGGGAGCCAACACTGAGCCCAACCCGAGGCCATCCAATACTCCAGCAATACCAAGTCCTCCAAGTAAATTATTAACCAGACCGCCTAGTCCAAGTCCATTAAGTAGCTTGCCGACGAGTCCCAAGACGCCGCTAAGAAGGAGGCCGACGGCCGCAATAATCTGGAAGAGAGGCTCAGACAGGAGTCCCCAGAGTGGGTTAATTAATTTCTTGGCGTGCGGAAGGTTCTCAAGCTTGCGCTTGGCGCCTTCAATGGTTTCGGTCACGGTTCCCGTGAGCTCCTTCAACAGATCCGCGAGTCGGTACTCTTCAGGGCTTGCCTCACGCGCGGCCGTCTTATGTTTAGCATTAGCCGAGATGCGGCCGTCAGGGTCGAGTCCCCGGATCACTCCGTTGGCTTCGGTTAGGATCTTGCCGCCTTCTTCGATCAGGGGGCGGACTTGATTGACGAGGTCTTCCTCGTCACGTTCATCTTCGGGTCTGCGCTCTTCGGCGTCGATTCTCTAAATGTAGAATTAGCATCCTTAAAAATAAAAATAGATATAGGAAGTCGATATAAATAGAAATAGTTCTAGACATACGTCAACGATCATTTTGCAAATAGGCTTTATCTTGTCTAACGACTGCTCGACGCAGGAGGCAATTGTACCAGCAATCTTTCGGTCTTGCTCTACCTGCAAGCGGGCTTGTTTTTCCTCTTCCGTTTCTTCGGGTAGCTCGGTGAGCAACGAACAGTGACCCAGCACATTTCCTTTGCTGTCGATAACATCGCCGTCGTCGTCGATCTTCTTACCTGCGCACTCGCTCAACAAGCCAGAAGTAAGTTTGCCCATAAGGTCACCATTCTCATCGACGATGTTGCCCTCGCGGTTAACCCTCCGACCTGACATAGGGTTGATGTCTTTGGGGATTGGCTCTTCTTCCCAACGCTCAGCGTGGCCTAATACGTTTCCGTTCTTGTCGCAGATATCGCCGTCATCATCAACCGTGCGCCCGAAGAGGTCTTTAGGTTCACCGGAGACGAGTCGGCCAACAACGTCGCCACCGGGTGTCACAATCTTGCCTTCCTTGTTGACAGTACAGCCAGGGAGCTCAGTGAAAGGGCCCTCTTTCATACCCTCACGTTCAGCTTCGGGGATTAGTTCACACTTCCCGATGATATCGCCTCCCTCGTCGCGGATGAAGCCATTCTTATCGCACATCCTACCAATCAAGAGTCTGAGGTCACCCTCAATTACACGGCCGTAAATATCGCCGTGATTGTCGACAGCATTGCCGGCTTTATTGATGCGTTTACCAGCTAGGACGGACATATCAACTTCTGGTTCGGGCTCAGGCTCTTCTTGCTCCCATCGTTCCGCGTGGCCCAGTTGGTTTCCTGCCTTGTCTAGGATATCACCATCGGCATCTACAGGTTTTCCCTTAAGCATCTTGGGATCACCCTCAACCAGAATCCCAACTTGCTCGCCGTTGGACATAATTCGGCCTTCATCACCAACGATAGCATCGGGATAGTCCTCAAAGGGCGCAGGCTCCCTTACTTCCTCGCGTTCGCTGTCGGGGATAGGTTCGGCCTTACCGACAACTTGCCCAGCATCATTGAAGATCTCTCCGTTATCACCGACCTTCTTACCGACGAGTTGCTTAAGAATACCCTGAATGACACGCCCCCAAATCTTACCTTTGTCATCTACGACGTTGCCTAGCTTGTTAACAACCTTATCGCGGAGCATTGAGTAGTCGACGGGTTCCTCCTCAAGTTCCACAGGCTCCTCGGCTTCGACGCGCTGGGCCTGGCCGAGGACATTGCCATTCTTGTCAAGGATGTCGCCGTCAGCATCCACCTTCTTCCCAATTAATTTTTGGAAATCATCACCGACGACGACACCCACTTGGCGACCATCAAAAATAACCTTGCCAAATTTATCGACAGTCGCGTCTGGGAAATCTTCGAATGGCGCGGCTTCATTATGCACCTTTTCGGGGAGGACTTCAACCTCGCCGATAACGTTGCCTTGGTTGTCCCAAACCTTCCCAGTCTTGTCAGGCGTCTTTCCGATCAGCTCACTGATGTTTCCGCTTTTGACTTTACCGATTGGATTGCCATTATCATCTACAACGTTGCCGGCTTTATTGATCGTCATGCCTTCAAGGATGGCGATATCGGGTAGCTTGACCTGTTCCTCGGCCTGCAGCTGGGCAGCTTCGAGCGCCTCAAGCCGGTCTGCTGCCTCAGGGACTTCTTCCTTTATGCGTTCTATTATCGACCCCTCGGGAGCCAAGTCAATTTTCCCAAGAATGGTTTCATTATCGCCAAGCAGGTTTCCCTTGCCGTCGACTCCTTTGATATCTTTACCGAGCAAGTTCTCGATTTCTTGACCCTCCGCTAGCTTGCCGAGAATTTTGCCTTTCTGATCTGTAACTTGACCATTCTCGCCGACGTTAAAGGGTCCGTCGAACATGGCGATGACCTTGTCAGCGATAGACGGAGCGAATGGTGGAATTCGTGTTGGCGCAGCTTGTTGAACCTGTTGTTTCAAGGCGTCAAGGCGAGGGGCAGCTTCAGGAACTGCCTCCTTAACACGCTCGGCAATCGAGCCCTCGGGCGCAATATCGACTTTCCCAACAACAGTGCCACTGTCAGCTAGGAGGTTTCCCTGATCGTCTATACCTGTGACATTCTTGCCAACTAAGTCTTGAAGATCTGAGTCGTCGGCTAACTTGCCGATGATCTTGCCATGTTGGTCAGTAACCTTGCCGCCGTCTGCGACTGTGAATGGTCCTTCGAATAAAGCAATTACTTTATTAGCCACAGATGGTGAAAGTGGCGGGATATCAATAGGAACAGGCCCTTGCTGGGGTATGCCACCAGCCTCGGAGCCTAAGTCAAGATTCGAGCCGAGTTTGGAGACCATGTCTTCGGTGTCAACTGTTCCCTTTCCTTCAGCCTGTTCTACACCTTCGGTAGCGCCTTGGGTAGTGCCTTGGGCTGTTTTCTTATCAACCTCAGCCATGTCGTCGGTAGTTGGCGCATCAACATTTTTGACGGTATCACCTACAGCTCCCGAGGTGTCTTCAACTGTATCGCCGACAAGGCCCGTAGCATCCTTTGACGTATCGCCGGCAATATCTGTGGCTCCTTTGGCTCCAGTCGCCTTCCCAACAGTATCTGCAGTCCCCTTTGCTGTGTCGCCGATAGCTCCGGTGACGTTCTTTGCGGCTTGGCCCAGGCTCCCGGTAACGCCAGAGAGCGCACCGCCGCCACCGGCAGCTTGACTTGGTTGTTCTTCTTGAGTAGCGATATCCTTTGCATGTTCGGTAGTATAGTTAAACTCGGACGGGACGTCACCCAAAGGCTCGGCTCTACCGACTATGCCGCCGTCCTCGTTCAGCACATCGCCCTCTTGCGTAACAATGAAGCCGGCAAATTTTTGCGCGTCGCCTTCGATTACTTTACCAATAGGGTTCCCTTCATCGTCTATCACTTCTCCTTTCTCGTTAATGCGGCCTGCTGCCGGAACCATCTCGCCCTCGTTCTCCTCTGATGTATCCGGGATGGATCTAGGTACTGAGGCTTGCGTCGCTGCTGCTGCTTGGCTGTCCTCTCCTTCTCCAGGAATAGCCTCTGAAGCCTTGCCTAGCGGAACATTCTGCGTTTCACCAAGTCCAGACATGGCGGCAGGATGTATAACTGCTACTAGATTTTGGTCGGTGATGTTATACCGTGATGTTATAGGTACTACTGTGGAATTATCTTGCTCTTGCTGTGGTAATTGGGATTTTGGGGTATGATTGTAAGAGGTAGTCATCAGATTCCGTATATCGAGATTCTTGGAGCACAAAAAAGCGAATTTAATCTTTTATGAAGTATAACCACGATGTAATATAATAGGAGAACTCAGCCCCCAAAGCTAATGTACTTACGTCACAGGTTTGGAGGACCTGCCAACATCGCTTGAAACTTCGAGGAGATATGACAGGGTTCCCTTCCTCTTCCCCTCGCTTGAAGACCCTTCGTACATTATGTTCGACGTCATGACAATAGTTTTCAACCCACGAGGCAGAACTCTGAACGTCATCAGTAGGGAACACCTAGGCAATGAATTCCTGGAGCAAACTTCGCGATGAGGTTGAGCCACGAATGAGGCTGCTCTCTGGTCCATCTCTCTGTCGATCTCGTGCGGGTGTGTGCCACAAACAAGCATAGTTCCTTCGTAGGGGATCGAAAAATACAAAGTCGCCATTCGTTACGGTTTACTAAAGTCTAGCAAGAAAAAACAGGTTTGCTCTTCCTAGCTTGTGCTACAAGTCTAGGGGCACTCTAAGGGGTATCATTTGCGAATCTCGATCGTAGGTAGTGAACTGCTAGCTACCACGCCCTCTACCCACCCCAACCGCATACCTACGCGGCATAGATGATCGTGGCTACAGGATAGTGATACCATGTAAGCCTTGGCCTTCGTCTTAGCCACGGAAGCCACATTAACACTTCCCTATCGCCGTTAACGGTTAAGTAGTTGGGTTAGGTTAGTTTAAGTCCAGTGCCGCCTGATTGATCTTGTATCATACTTTTAAGTAGGTATTAAGCAGCACTGGATACCTTAAAGCTAAAAGTCGACTCATAGGGGTCATCTTGAACTGGATCCGGCTTTTCTATTCGCCAATCTGTACCAAAGGGGTGGCCAATCACCAACTTAAGTTCTGATGCGTGATGCGGGATGAGCACGGTGCTATTCGCCTCAACCTGTTTTCATTACAGATTAGCAAGCCACATTAGACATGGGTCACCATCAGATAGACGTCATCAGCGGCATAATCTAGTGGCGTAGGCCTTCTCTCGGCCGATATGTCATTAAGAGTTAGATTCCTCACATCTCATATTATACATGGTACATGCTTTCTGAAGACGGCGACTCGCCCCTAGCTACATACTAATTTCGTAAATACATTGCTCGTATCGAGATTTTCAATTCCCTATGATATCAAGCAAATATCACTACCTCTCAGAAGTACCCGTACCTCTGCGGCAAAAAGAAAATCCAAGATTATAAGCTCATTAACATTTACCACATGGTATGGGACCTTTTTTGATGCGCCATTGACCGTAATTAAAGACATACAACTCAAAATCATGAGATGCACATGTGCCTATGAATCTTGTGACTACCTTCCAAATGTCGTAGGGATGCGAATTGTAAGTTGAACACCGTCAGTCGTAGACTTTACATCTAGGAAGATGTCTGAAGGGCTCCCTCCTGTATGAGCATTGACTTTCGGCTTTTTCTCATCAGGTTTTCTATCCTCGGTCCGGGATTCTTCTGGCTTGAACCGCTTCATAAAAGGCGCTAAATTGACATTCTCCCCGGCCTTCTCATTGAAGCGACCGATTATGTTACCATTTGTGTCGAGGATATTGCCATCATGATCTATCATCAATCCTCCGAACACGTTTTCGGGGATATCAACAGGCGGCGGTGGGCTAGTGAAATTCTCAGAAACGTATCCAATGACCTCGCCGCTTTCTCCGTAGACTTCGCCGTTGTCTGCAACCTCTCTACCTATCATAGCAGGGAGGTCTCCCGTAGCGTGACCGAGTACCTTTCCTGACGCGTCTACAATGCTGCCAACATCGTCGACAACACCGCCGCCAAGGCCATGTGCGAGGAGGAGTAGATCAGGAGGCGGCGCCATGCCAATAGGTGTAATTTTTGGGATCTTCGGAATAGGGGTAACATTAGAAACCGGAGAGTGCACAGAAGGGTCTAAGACTTCTTCTGGTGGATCTTGCAAATCGTCTGTACCTGGTAAATCTTGGACATCAGGCAGGTCATCGGGGTGGCCGAGGCCAACTGATATATTATTTGCTTCCGGCTTTGCCGGTTCAGGGGGGCTGCTAACAATCTTTTCGGGGCGAGGAAGTGAGATCTCAATTCTTCGTTCAATATGCGCCGGTTGGCCCATATTATCTGCAACCCGCGTATTATCATCTAAAACTCCCGAAGTGCTAGGAGCTAGATCTTGTTTAATGTCGTCCGTAGTACCATGAGCCGAAATACCCGGTTCGGGCTCTCCACTAGATACTTCAATATGAGCTTCCTCTGAAAGGATACCCGTGTTTGGTTCGCCGATGATATTAGTTGGCGCAGCATCAGATATCAGCCCTTCCGGGCCGCCCGTAACTCCTTCGGCCTCTTTAGAGACATCTGCAGGTTGGTGACGATCCGGTATTTTATCGATAATGTTATTGTCTTGACTTAGCTTCTTAGTATCAGATACCTTCGGCGAATGTTCGTCAATTATGTCAGAATCTTTACTTTCTCCCTCAGTTGAACCCGCAAGATTAGGTGTCTTGTTTGCTGTGTCGCTAGCTATTTTTTCGAGTATTTCTTTCGTACGCCCATCAGGTAATTGTTTTATCGACTCAGATACCGTATTCACCAAGTTGTCGCCGTGACCCTTTGTATCAGTGTCGGCTCTCGGTGTTCCAACGCCGTTGCTAGCCACGTCTCTCTGGTCGTGTGAAGTCCTGCCAGCGAGCGCGGATACGAAGGTACTCATTTCAAAATTTCCCTGCTCGGCGAAATATCTAGCAACGTCTGTCGGCGAATTTAGGGTGTCTGTAGGATTCGAGGGTTCGGGGAGATCGTTACTCGAAGAACTGAGGGTTTCTTCAGGCTTCCCGCCAATACTCTGAACATGGTTATTCGCTTGATCCGTCGCGTCCTTTCCCCCTCTTAAATTATCTACAGAACTCGTAGCCTCTAGCGCGCTACCAAGCGCACCCGTGCTTCGACTAACTGTCTCTGTCGGAGTCAGGACTTCACGGGATTGAACACTTGAGTGAGCAGAAGTAGTTGGTCTTTGTTTTTTTGAAGGAGTTGGCGTCTTCGTTTTACTCGAAGGCTTGAATAGTTTCCTAGGTGGTGTCTGTGGTGTCTGTGGTGTCTGTGGTGTCTGTGGATCCATCATGTCGGCCATAGCTAAGACAAGATTTCGAACTTGGTTGGCGTTGAGGAAGATAAATATGGCAAGGTATACTATTAGGATGATATGACAGAAAAGGTCAAACCCGGACCCCGGCGGTAAAGGGGTCATTTACTCATGGATTACCAACAACGTAAATCGCGTGTCATAGATATGGAAAACACCAGATGTAGGTGGAGGAGGAGTGATAGCGCGAAACTCTAAAGCGAATGTAGACCATACTGCCATGGTACGGGGCTTGATAGTAAAGGACTTGATTCTACCAGACATCCTACTCGGTCTCACTTACGTCATAGGTAGCAGGAGAAGGCGAATCCTAAGAAAGTCTCACGAGCCGGTGAGGGGAGGGAGCCCTATCAAATCGTGATCCCTGTAACCCATCTGTACCTACATACACTATAGGTACATATGTATAGACAAGTCGACAAGGATTCGAGCAGGCTCGTAGACTTGTTTAGCTGGCTTGCTACATAGTATGTACGTGGAAGTTTTGTTAATAGGAAATAGGAAACCACCGTACTATGATGAGTTGTTAATAGTGAGTGAGGAGAGCTTAACTTCCATAGGAAAAGGTTACGCTCTAAAGTCATAGCCACTAGAAGGATCTCATATCTGAGGCCTAGGTAGAACTCCATGTATAAAATAGGTACCCATACACTTGTACTGGAAAAATGCCCGTTGGGCTTGTGGGTTGGATGGAAACTCTCGCCCCCAAATATGAGAGGTTAAGCTATCAGAAATGACCAGCCAGCAAAGTGAAAAACAGAAAGGCTTGGTGACACAGTAGAAAATGGTAAGAATAGGTATGATGTGATGCGTAAGGAGGGTGGAGAGATTCGGAAGAATTAAAAAGTTGGAAAACAGGGAAATCCTGGACAAGAAAAAACAAAAACAACAACGAATCTAGAAGTTCGCCCGTTGTGTGTGGCTTTCAACACGAAGTGACCAGCCACATTCTTTTGTACCCAAAGAGGTACTTCGTAACTATCTTCATTTCAAATTCATCTTCGGCTTTTCACCTGAAGCCTTCACAAAAGATTGTCGGAATGTTCAGACCAACGAGTCCAAATTATTAACTAGCATCTTATAGCTAATTACTTCTTTACCTATTAGAATGAAAGCATCATGGTAATTACAGAATTGTATCGCTCATATAGTTAAGCCATAGGTATTAACCTCTTTAACCCCTCAGCCCCTCAACCCCTAAAGCATTTTTATCCTCAACGCCTACGAAGATGGAAGCTTAGCAATGTATCCGTTTGCTATCGGCACGAGTTAAAATAAGGCAGTCATTATCGCATATTTATAATAACGAAGGGTTCGTTTCGTAACTCCCTTTCCCCTGCACATCTTACAGCCAAATGATGCAGGCTCATAACCCTTCCCTATTAGCGGCGAGTAAGGTTGTTAGTCAATTGTCTTGTGTTAAACTGAACTAAGTGTCACTTTGGTAGAGTCAGTTCAGTAGGTATCCAACGTCTTTCAGACAATCTCAAAGTATTTCAAGGCAGTAGGTGTTCAAGGGCAAGAAGAGGGTTATCATCACGTACAAGAGAGACAAAGTCACGTCACCGTGGATCCGAGCTTTTAATGTCACCTCTATTTCGAGGTTGAGATCCAACCGCAACCTCAGCGGATTCTTTCCACCATCTTGCTTTTGAGGCTGTGGCTGTACTTGCTGCATCTGCTGCTGCTGCATCTGCTGTTGGGGCTGGTACTGTAGTGACGGCTGACGTTTCCTACGAGGTGCCACCTGTTTTTCGTAGCCATTCTCCTTATCTTCATCCATCCACGCCGGATGATTACGGCGGCGTCGTCGTGATCGACTAGGCTTCTCTGACTCGGCGCGGGCGGGTTGAGGTTGAGTTTGAGGTTGTTTCTTCTTCTCAGATTTGGCCTTGGGTTGGGCCCGAGGGTTCGCCTTCTCACCCTTCTCGTCGCCGTTCTCGTTCGCCTTGTCGCCGCGTTGTCTCGCTTCATTTTCGTTATGTTGGTCGCTATTCTGTTGCGATTGATCCTGACTGTTACTCTGATCTTCTGCCGGTTGTTGTTCTTGTTCGGCTTGCGAAGTTGACTGCTCTTGTTTCTCCTGCTGTCCCTCGCTTTGTTCGCGGGGCTGCTGAAATGTATTATCGTCGTTAGATGACATGTTGTATTGATACACTCTTCGGTTTAGTTATTTTAAATATTACAATCGGTATCAGATAAACCTAGGTTAAGCCAACACTTTGTAGTAATTCCGATAGTAATTCCGTGTATTTTATTTTCTAGATTCGAAATAGCACTTTGGAACATACCTTGATCTATTCATATACACTGCGGTAAGGTCAGGTATCAGTGACGCAATGGGGGGCACTCGACTGAGTCGTATCCCAATCGAGATTTAGCATGGTCCGACTATCTATTGCCAATCAACACCCTCCCACACCAAATTCGTATGCATTATGGCATATGTAGTGGGGTTTAGAGAAACCCCCTGTACGGATCCGTATTTGTGGCTAAGAATATAACAGGTGTAAGGAGCAGGGTATGTAGCGTTGGCTGAATTTCATCATCTGGATACATTCCAAGGCCTACACGACGAGGCTTAAAACCTGTTGCCACGTCCCGTATAGGCTCTTACCATCATAGAGAGCCTGGGAATTCGAATGGAATTCCGTATTTGTAAAGTGCGTAAGATCCATAGAGTTATTACCGACATCAGATTTCCAAGCAGAGGCTTTCGCTTGGTACTTTGAAAATCGAATACCTAGGGGCCAATTCATAAGCGTTTGGCGAAGTATAAGAGCAGGGTTCGTTACGTCTATGACAATTAGCACAGATAGGTGGCTGCGGGTTGCACTAAACACCCTGTAAGATAATAGGGAGTTAGGTAGATGTTTATTGGAAGAATGCCTCACCTTATTGCGGGACTTTCTGTGAAATTGTCGGGAACCACTCCGACGCTCGTTATTTTGAGCATACTCCATGAAGAGCGGGAGTTAAATAACAGACTATGATTTTTACTAAGATATAGTATACTATTTATGCCCTATGAAGAAATCAAGAAGTTTGCAAGTGACTTTCGCTTAAGGCCGGTGCAGTCTTTCGGATATCCTTAACGACTTTAGATCTTGTAACCGAGAGAAGCCCTACGAGGGTTGGACTCAGACTAATAATTTGGTGGCTACACCTATTGGTAAGATTCGACAAGCGGATTTCGCGTTTACTTCCCGCGAAACTTACTCCTATCATTGTCGAAAAAAACATTGCTAGGATGTCTCAGGCGCAATTATACCTTACGCGCGGTGGTATTATCCCGAAACGTCAGACTCATCATTGTGGCACTGCCGACACCTCTTACCATTCTACATACCTAGGTCTAGAGTACGAGCATCCCTGTAGAACCTTGTTCCTCCACCATGTATGACCTCTGGTGAAGAGGCTATGAAGTCGTCCTCACTGTCATATCTACTTCTCCGTAAAATGAATCTCCTTACGGACTCAAATTGCCATGTCGTGCATATATAAAGAAGTTACTTCACGGCCGCTTCCTTTTAATTATAATATATTTATATAGCGTGCTATAAACAGCGCCAGGCTCAACTTCCTGTCAATTTTTGATACCTCGTCTGGCTTGTCAAAAATTTCCTGAAAAAATGCAGTTGAAACGCTTCGCCTCAGTTTTACTTACACTATTTAATTTTTCAAGGGGTTGCCTTCATGATCATGTTCGTACGCCTCATCTACGCGATGTAGAGGATGCTCTCAGCAAGCGAGATGTACCGGCACTCGTGAAAACAGCAATAACGAATGTGCGAGTCTTCAATGGCTATACCATAGGCAAGCCACAGACCGTCATCATCGACGGCGGATACATTACCGATTGCGATGAGGGCATCGAGAAAACCATCGACGGTGGCAATCGCATTCTAATTCCCGGGTTGATAGACGCTCACACACACGTGGTGACGGTCGAAGGCCTCGAAAACATGACTTCATACGGTGTTACAACGATATTCAACATGGCCTGCTCAGACATCGATCTCTGCAAATCTCTCAGGTCAAATCCAGGCCTAACGTCGCTTTTTACCACCATGCTATCTGCCCTAACCCCGTCCGGTGGGAACTCTAACCTCAACCCGGTGGCGCCCGAGCAGCTACTTTATCCTAACACAGACCCCAGGTCCCTCGTCGACTATTCTTTCGGCAACGGCTCCGACTACTTTAAGGTCGTAGGTGCACCTGACGGGCCGACCCAGAATCAGTTCAACGGAATAGTCAACTATACGCACTCTTTAGGTCACTTTGCCGTCGCGCATGCGCCCAGTGTCTCTGCCTTCACGCGGGCGGTATCATCAGGGATAGACGTCGTGCAGCATATTCCCGATGACGGCGTACTGTGTTCCTCCGTTGTCGGATCGATGAAGGAATACAATCTGGCTTCTACTCCGACTATAGAGATATTCCGCCGCGCGTACACTATACAGCCAGAGATACTGCAGTTTCTGCGTGGGAACAACTCGGCCAATGCGACATATCAGAACGTACTAAGTAATGTAAGACACCTACATAAAGCTGGCGTTCCCATACTGGCGGGGACAGATGCAGTCGGCAGCACTCTACCCGTAATCTACTTTCCCTTTGGAGACTCACTCCACCAAGAGCTGCTGAACTTGGTAGGCATTGGCATGACACCCGCAGAGGCTTTACGGGCTGCGACGATTGTTCCTGCAACAGTGCATAAGTTGAACGATAGGGGTGCAATTCGGCCTGGTCTGCGCGCAGATTTAGTCCTACTAAACAGCGATCCTCTAGTGAATATCTCCAACACCAGAGATATTGCCAAGGTTTGGGTTGGCGGCATAGAATATGCTAATGTTGCGAAGCCTAGTGGTGAGGCTTGAAAACGTACCTAGATACGAAGCAGATGGTCAATTTTATTAATAGGGGGCAGGTGAGAGTATTCGGCTATAGACGCACTTATTATTCTAAACCAAGGGGTTAGGTACTACTTTAGGTAACATCCCAAATTGAAAACTACTAGTATTTCTTCAATAATATATTGCTAAATTTCATATTCATATCTAAGTAGAACTCTCCTCGGCTATCCGTAGTCTGGCAGGAACACGATTTTGTGCCTGATATGTGAATACTTCTTCAAAAGTGATCCTTCTCCCTACACCCTATGAAATATTATGCCTTGTGTTTCAGCTCATCAAGCTGAAATACCGTCGTATTAACTTTAATCCCCCTATCTAAGAAGCGATTCTCGCACTATTGCTTTACTATAAGCTTAAAGTTCGTTCCCGAAATACTCCTGATTCGGGGCAAAGTAAACAGCCTTCCCGGCACTCGCCTCCTTGACAGCGAACTCAAGCGCAGCGATCCCCTCTTCTAACCTATCAACCCGAGCCTAAGCGGAATTTTCAGGGGTCTATAATAGCCTAGATACTTACCTAATACTATCTAAACTATGTCAAACTTTAGTCTTATATGAAGCCGGTTATGTTTAGGGGTATAAGTACCTATATATGTTATAGGATCGGAAGTTTCTGAAAGAGTCTGGCTTTTCACCATGGTCTTTCTCGACCTTCTCCCTTCCGTGTGACTTAGTCAACTTTGATCAAGTCAGCTCGAGTTAACTCTAATCTCACTCCGATCAGGTTTTCAATTAGTCAATATGACCTAGACTGCCTAGTCTGTGTATTATAGTATTATAACTATGCGAATATATTCTCAAGCTCCTACCCCTAATGGTCAAGCTGGGCCCTCACCATCGAAGAAGTCCTCGTCTAGTAAACTTAGCAACGCCTTTTGTCCCTCCCACTGTTCCTCGGCGGTAGGCCTAATTTGCTCAGGAGGCAATACGAAACCGAATCTGCCCGTGTCCCGGAGTTCGATGGTATAGGAGAACTCGGCACGGCCAATGCTATAAACATGGTCAGGCGCCGCACCTGTCGTTGGATACAGAGTTGCTCCGCTGGGCCCGAAAGTAAACGTAGTTCGCGCGTCTGAACTATCCCGTATTGTTTCACTGACGATGCCAGCTGCTTTGGTCCATTTTCCAAGTTCGGGCGCGTATAGCGTCTCCTTGTACCCAAATGGCGATAGAATATACTGTCCATAACTGTGCCAGTCTATGTATAGCTTGATGCCTGCGCCATCGCGTAACTGACGTACCAACTTATCTAAACCCTGGTTCTCCGGTGTGTCAGAAGGTGCCTCGCCCTTATAGCTCTGCGAGCATGGGTTTGTGGAGGCGCCTAATGGGTTCGCATCCCATGCAAATTCCCAATTACGGTTAATGTCCCGACCAATACAAGATTGGTTCCCAGGTGGCGGTTGGCGGTTCTTGCGCCACAAGCGATCAGTTGTTTGAGAATACGCAAAACCTTTGGCTTGTCAGTTAGTCGTCCCTTACGAGGCGTGGACTATACAATACTCACCGTCTGGGTTCACAATTGGTACGATATAGAAGTCGTACTTATCCAAAAAGGAACGAGTGAGATTATCGCCGTCGTTGTAGCCACTAACTAACTGGAGCGTTATGTACTCGACGACCTAAAAAGTAAGCTTCATATTATCTATATCAGCACAGGACTAAGACTTACCGGCGATGTAATCCATTCTCTAGCATGCACATTTCCATGGTAAAGTACTGCCGGTTTGCCGGGTCCACTCGCGCCCCATAGATGGAGACCGTATATATTTCTCCCCTCATAAGAGGTGCCAGATGAAATGAGCTCTGAGTTGTTTGGGAATGACTTTTGCAAATCCTCGAAATATTGGATATGATCCTGATAGTCGTGGTACGAATCATACCACGAGAGATCTCCAGTCTGTCTGGAGAAGACAGACTTCGAAATGGACTCTGATGAAATTGAGTCTCCCAGGTTCTTGTGCATAACTTGGTAGTCAAGGTCAAGTGCTTCGAACGTGACAACCTGATCAGGGGAAATGAGGATATCTAGGTGCTTGTAGACATCCCGGTTCCACTGTTCGTAAAGTATTCCCGAGAGTTTCCCTTTAGTAGCCGATGGGTGCCCATGCGTGTTTATCCGCAAGACCTTGTATCCATCGTAGGATACGACATCATCATTTCTGGGAGCTGTTGGAACGCTTGCAACGAGAGAAGCTAGAATTGGAGCTAAGAGAGAAAGCTTCATTGTGAAGGAAGAAGTAGCAAATCAAGAGCTTGTGAAGCGAAAAGAGAAATCCTGCAAATTACCTTCATATATATAGGTATATAGGTATATATATATATACCGTCAGGGTTTGGCTTGCTTACCATGAGCAATAAGGTGATGTGATCCCCGATGGCGAGTTCAGCACTACGCGGTAGCATTGGCAGATGAACTGTTCTCTTTCAAAGATTCGCAATTGGTGCGAATATAAATAATTGGGGAGTAATGTAGGCTTTTGCTTCATTTTGGAGAAATCGCCAAGCTGCGAACATCTTGGGATGCAATTCTACCTTCCAAATTGACTCTGGCGGCATCGACTGCGTGATTCTCAACACCTATTGCGCCAACTAGGTGAAATAGCTATGTCATGGAGTTAAAGTCTAGTTAGTCGTCATTGTAGTGATCTTGTTTACTGGTGCTGGCATTGATTATGATATGAGGTAGGTACCTAGGTAGGTAGGTATGATAACCTTTTTGATACTTTCTGTGATACTCTCTGTGCTTTGTTAAACAGGGGGAGGAGATATCAGTAAACCGCAGTTGCATTACTTACGAGCATATTCCGATAGTTCTATAAACCAGAGATCCACTAACAGGTATCAGGTATGCAACTACATAGTATACACTGCAGATTACATAACAATGTACCTGGTCCGAGCTCGAGGCAAACTCCGGATTCCGAGGTTCGAGCCATTAATTAATTAATTAATACTCGAATTAAATGGGAGCTTCTTAAAAATGTCATCATTCGCATTTTCGAGCTTCTAGTTCCATCCAACCTCAGCGCACGATCCGTGACGTGGTTCTCAGCCTCTAACAGCTAGCCTGTTACCATTCTACCACTAACATAATTCCAATAGTAGTAATAACTATAAGAAAATAGGAATTTGTATATGTGGCAGCGGTCAATAATGTCGCTGACTAGAGCTGAGAAGGTCGTCTCGTCCGCCTTACGGAGAGGCACCACCTACCCGACATCTCGAGCTTTACTGACCCCGACCCTGACATTGGGCGCTCTGAGAACCTTCCACAACACCACGAAATCGCCAGCACCACCACAACCCGGGATATCAGGCCTCGGTACCATTCCGCCCTCTTACTTCCAACGCCCCTCCCTCCCCGCCAACACCATCATACGCTTCGTGCCCCAGCAGACAGCATGGATTGTTGAGCGCATGGGAAAGTTCAACCGTATTCTCGAGCCCGGTCTTGCCATCCTCGTTCCTTTTCTCGACCGAATCGCCTACGTCAAGAGCCTGAAGGAGGTGGCCATCGAAATACCTAGCCAAAGTGCTATCACGGCCGACAACGTAACTTTGGAGCTGGATGGTGTACTCTATACCCGCGTATTTGACGCGTATAAGGCTAGGTATGTCTAAAATCATGTATACACCGTTCTACTTCACCCATATATTTCCACATACCCAACCATCTTTTCGTACAAGCAACCCACGTCACTACCACTTTACTAATACGCTGCCCCTCCAGTTACGGTGTAGAAGATGCCGAGTACGCCATTTCCCAGCTCGCCCAGACCACCATGCGCAGCGAGATCGGTCAACTGACCCTCGACCACGTATTGAAAGAACGCGCCGCTCTCAACATCAATATAACCGCAGCCATCAACGAAGCAGCGCAAGCCTGGGGTGTCACGTGTCTACGTTATGAGATTCGCGATATCCACGCCCCGGCCGCCGTTGTCGAAGCTATGCATAGGCAGGTTACAGCTGAGCGATCCAAGCGTGCTGAGATCTTGGAATCTGAGGGTCAGCGCCAAAGTGCCATAAATATTGCCGAGGGTAAGAAGCAGAGTGTCATTCTGGCATCCGAAGCCTTGCGTTCTGAGCAGATCAATCGCGCCTCTGGTGAGGCTGAGGCTATTCTTATGAAGGCCAAGGCCACAGCGTCTGGAATCGATGCTATAGCCCGCAGTATCAGCAGTGGCGGCTCTTCGGCCCAGGGTGCTATCAGCTTAAACGTGGCCGAGAAATACGTCGACGCCTTCGGCAAGCTAGCACGTGAGAGTACCGCCATCGTAGTCCCGGGCAACGTGGGCGATATCGGTGGTATGATCGCTACGGGTCTCAGTGTGTACGGCAAGGTAGGCGAGGCCCAGAGCCGCGCCATGGCCAAGCAGTTAGCGGAGAAGGGCGAATCGACTCCAGAGGAATCAACCGGACCTAAAACTAGCCAGAGCGTCGTGGATTCGATGGTGCGCGAGTTCGACAACACAGCTAAGAGGAAGTAAAGAAGCAATTCTGTAAGGTCTCATTTTGAGGAGCAGGTGCATTATTATGAATTACGGGGACAACGAGGGAAGGCAGGTAAAGGAGAAGGGGCATGAAAAAAGATTTGGGCTGGTAAAAAGCTCAACTGTACCACCAGGAAGCATCTCTTGTACCTTCAATTGGTATTTGAAAAGTGTGAACGGGGACTATTCGGTAGTGGTGAAGAAAAAACATTTATAAAAAGGGCAGAGCATGGCGTCGGCGAGCATTGAGGGGGAGCATACACAATCTCATCATCTCTTCAACTTCCTTCACTAACATACTCTCTATCCCCTTATCCATCTAACCTATATTATGTATACCGATTGTAACTTCCCGGGACATTATCACACGCAACTCACAACCCCTTAGGAGGCAAACCGAAGGCCTAGGAGATGGTAGTATATCAGATATCTAGGTAAAACTCACCCGGGAATATCGAGATGAATATAAACCTACTCTCAAATTAAGACAAATGAATTACATTTTCTTTATTGTTACGCTGCCATTATACATGTAAGGATCTACTTGGAATTGATCGATGTTTATTTAGTCTTATACGACGACAGTAAATCAAGTCTAGCCAACCAAGTAACTGATAAACTTACAATAGCTAGTCTACTAAGGCAATTATCAGCCTACTAGAAAGCTTCAACCTCAAATCCCCAGTTCGGACCCAATGACCTCTAATGCTTTCGTCAGTAGCATTAATACACTCTCATCCCCGCTGGCCCCTGTGACTTTAGTCGCACTAACCAGCAACGGATAAAGCCTAAGTAGATGTTTACGACTCTCGCTCTCAACATTGGGTGTATCCGGGATCGCTTCCGGCTCGCTCTTGAGCTCGACTAGCCTTTCTAGCACCCGTGTAAGCTCCTTACGTTGGCTCAATGGCTGCGGCATATGCCCACGCAGCGGCTGGTCTGCGATATAGGCTCTTAGCGTAAGAGCGGCCCTTAGGATAAGATACGGCGCTGCCGTTTGTGCTAACCGCACATACAGAGTATGTGGAGATTCGAGCGTCATGTTACCTGCTGCTGACGATAAGCTGGGTGGCGGGAAAGCTGGGGTCGGCGGCTGGACTGTGATATGAGGCGTTGATGTTTCATTGTGACTTGTTACCAACGCAAACAACTCGTCGAGGCAAACGTAACACATCTTCTCACGCTTGGCTGGGGGTGGATCCACGGTGCGACCACTCCGTGGCTTATATAGGTTCAACAGGCCAACTACATCACCTTCACTATTCCCATATATGAGAGAAGATTCTGCCGGGGCCGGTGTATGTATAATAGACATGCGAAATAGGTTTTCTGCGAATACCTTCCTCGTCTTATCCGCTACTACCTCCGCACCTAAGGAGGGGATGATGAGCTCGCGGAGTTTCAAGAACGAGGATATATCGATGTTCTGATCTTCTGCGATATTGACCCGGTCTGGTGGTGCATCACAATCTGCACTGATAATTCCGTTCGCAATGGTAACAACCATTTCCCAAATATCTTGTAGATTTAACCGTGAAATGTCGAGTTTCTGAAGCTGCGGGAGGGTGGCCTCGAGAATGACCAGAGCGGATGTTGTTGATTGCTTCCACGGCTGCTCTGCTTTGGTGATAATGGGAAATTGATACTTAAGCACAATTGGCCGCGACAAAGCCGTTAGCGCAGTCAGGAATGCGCCGTCATTGTAAATATTTACATCGGCAGCGTGATTCACAATGAGAGACTGGAGAATCGACATGCTGGCTTTGGACATAGCAACGTAAGTGCGCTTCTGCGAATTCCGTTGATTCGACATGTCATATTCTTCGAGGAAAGCCAGCGAGATAAATTCAGATGTCTGAGATATCAGAGCGGATGGCGCCCCTCGTAAGTCAGTCCTGAGCATTTTGATCACATCCAGTACCTGACCCTGCAGGGGTGTAAGATGTTCAATATCTGCCACATACGTCCCAGGAGTAGCGACTTGCATAACTTCTCGTAATAGCGTCAGCATTCGGCGAATACGGTCAACGGTAAGGTCAGCTTGTATGAGACGATAAACATCGCGAAGAGCCGCGACATAGGCAAGAAGACAGTTTTGATTATCTGTGATCCTTCCTGTGTTGCCGTTCTTTGAAACCGGGACACCGCGGGACCATAAGTCCCAGGCCAGATCAATTGTGGTCTTGTTGAAATTCTGTTTTGCGCCATTCTGGCTTTGCGAGAGCATCTGGGTCAGCGCTTTGAATGTTGCCGTGCTTATTTCCAAAACTTGGAAGTCAAGTAAAGAAGCAAAATGTCCCAGAAGTTGTTGCCAATAGGAGTTAAATGTGGGATGGACAGTCAACACATCAAGGTAATTGGCAAGGAGGCTGGATATGCCGCTGAGCACAACGACGGCCGTATCATACCAGTCATGGCGGATTTTCTCATCAATTTCCGGTCTTCCAACATTTTCAAGTTCTTTCTCTATAGACGAAAGAAGCTTGAAAATAACAGATTTGATACAGACAGACCATGCCTCTGGGCTAAGCCTATCTCCGTACGCATCAAAAATCCGTAGTAATGTCTGGATAGCACCTTGATGAATTATTAGCGTAGTAGCAGAATATAATCTCCGGAGACTTACTGTTTCTTAAGTCAAGTCTCTCGTCGGTGGTTACAGTGGTCAACCTCAGGAGGAGGAGCATCCATAAAGCTGAATCAGACGATGCATCCTCTGCATTTGAGGCCTTCTCGACCAATGACACACCATTAGGATCATCAATAAGACTATCAGTGATCGGAAGCGACCGACTCCTCCCCGAAAGGAAATCAGAAAGCACCCAGAAGAAAGTAACAGTCTAACAAAGATACGTATTAGTACATTGAATAAAAAAAGATCAATTCACGACTTACCGTTAACGCGATATTCAAATCGTCATCCTGTGAGCAGAATTTATACAGGGTATCAACAAGAATTAGAAAGCATGACTTAGGCAATGACCCAAGAAAATCAGAACAGATCAACTGTAAAGAATTGAATGCAGACCTGATAAGTTTTCCAGATCGTGTCAATAGGATGAGAGATTGACTTTCGACGTCTCGTGTGCTCTCGTTAGCGAACCTCCTCTGAATGAAAATGCTGCCAATAACCTCAAACGTGATTTCCCAACCACTCAGAAGTGCATCACCACAATCATCAAGTAAGCTTTTGAGACCTTCAAGAAGGATCTTGTGGATGTCAACATCCGTCGAATGGGTGGTCACAGATGTAGCACGGTCTTCTATCTGTAATGGCAATAAAGAATCGCGAAGCGCTTCCAGTAGACGAAGCTGAACTCTACTACGTGTCTCATCATCGAGACTAACGGCAGCTCTAGCGGCTTCTAACACAAGTTGAACGAGTATCTCTGCGGCACGAGTGCGAATCTGTGCAGCTGTAGGAGCGGAACCCAGCGTCTTAACAAGTTCAGACGTGATTCGTGCCCAACCCGAGACGTCAGGAGGATAGCTAAGGAGTCTCTCGATATTAATAGCCGCAAGTTCACCGATCTTCGCGAGAGCAAATTGATCCTCTTGGCTGGGCCCTGTGGGTACTGTCCCAGATCCGCCAACAAGTCTCCGATGTGGTCCAGTCGGGGTCCGGAGACCTGGCAATGGGGGCGACGAGGGCGATGACTGTGGTCGACTCGACGGTTCTGAAGCTGGGTCAGGCTGTTGATCTAAGAGACTACAAATTGCGTCAACAACTTCCACAAAAGCAACGTTAGGAAAATCAACTGTGCTTTCAAAGAGTCTGGATGCTGCTGTTTCAACAGCCCTTATTTCCATATTAAAGTTGGCTAGGAGCGAGGCAGCTTCGTTCTCTGCTCTTGGGTCCGGACCCTTTCCGGCGATTGGGGTTCTACCGGGGGATTTCCCAGTTGTGAACAGAACAAGATCGGCCTGCTGAAGCGTTTCCAAGACAATCGACCACGAAGAGCTTAATGTCGGTCCTAAAGCTATCCCCAGATTTAAGAGCGCACGCAAACATAGGAGGTTCCGAGTATTCAGTGTCTGTGGTATGGTGTTGGCGTCCATAGATGCTTGCCTTTGTCTCTCACCAGCGGCACCCACCGGGGTTACTAGACTATCAACACTTAAAAGGCCTCTAGCATTACCCAGAATACTGTTCGGGCCTTCTACAGCGGGGTTAACAGTAGCAGATTTAGAAGGGCTAGTATTAAGACAAGCACTGAATACATTCGGTGGGACGGCTGCTTTACCAAGCGTTGTAAGGAAAGCGTCTCTTGGAGTTGCGAGATGGAGTAATCCCGCAACATGGGCGAATTTTTGGAAGGCTCGGACGAGGCCGTGATAGTATTCCGAATCAAGTGCGGCATACAAAAAGGTAGAACACGTTGCGAGGATTGCTGGCCAGCATTCATCGATAATAGCCGCACATATCTTAACATCGTTATGTAAGGGGTGGTCCTTAACAGCTAGGGGATTGAGAGGCACTGGATTCTTCTTGAACGATCCAGATCTCTCAATAGAACTCATCATGGCAGTCCTTTCTGCCATTTTATTCGAGGTGCCATTATCGTCTTCATTTAGACCTGGCGATTCTCTCCCCATCTCTTGCTGCTTAGCACTGCGTTTGCGAACTCGATTGTCGGGAGGAACTGTCAGCGGCAAGATAAACTTAGCTAGTCCCTCAGACAACGAAGTAATGCAAGATAAAGTCAACGCATATACGTATGACTCGGGGATCGCAGGTGGTTCAGTCTTATCTAGCTGGTCGATGCAGGCAACTCTAACCGTACTCCATTGAGAGCTAATCCCGGTGTTATGGCCTTCACCAACAGATCCGCTAATAATTCCAGTGACCCCGCTGGCCTCCAGCATCGCCTGATCTGACGAGCCCCCTAGATTGGCATACGGGTTGGCTACAGGAATGGTAGATTGATGGCCTAAGCCGATAACCACTGGTTTCTCTGTGCTAACTCTAACGAACGTAGCGGTCAAATTTTTGAGAATATCTTTCTCTCCCTCCTTAGAGTCGTAAAATGCGAAAATACGTCTAAGAAGAGGAGGCTCGGAGAATATACCGCGGAAAACTTCCATGCATAGTGCTCTCCTCCAAGTAGCTGTGTCCTGATCCAGCAGCTGGGTGAGAGTGTCAAGAGCTTCGCCACCCTCCGATAGTAAAATATCTAGATGCTTCCGCAATAGCGTGTACAAAATACGTACAAGTCGAACTGACGTCGCAAAGTTCGGTTTTCCGGATATCGCCTTGATGACGAAAGACATTACCCTCGTGCGAAGTATATGTGCTTGTTCCGGATGACGCGACTCAACAAAAATAGCAGCGTGCTGGCTCAAGACCGATTCTATCAACTCTAGGCCAAATGTCTGAGGAAGTCCGGTAAATCGGAGATATTCTGGTCGCTGGTTCTCCGTCATCAGGCATATGTCCCGAAAAATGCGGTAGGCATCCATAGACGCGGCCCGAAGCTGAACATCGCCATTGCCAGTAGGAGCATCGCCAATAAAACTTCCATCGGATACTGATTCTGAATCAAGTCAGCTTCTGCAATTAAGTCGAAGACATCGAACTTACTATCTTCAATCGTCACCTTTTCAAATACGGTCATGACAAGCTGCTGGAGTGTAGCGGCAGCGGTGTTGTTGACAATTCCATTTTTAGTCGTCTGCAAAATGAAGCAGATGTTCAGTGCAGTGACTAACAGATCACCTTGGATCTCTTTCGAATAGTTCTGGAGCAAGCTAGGCAGAGCTTGAAGAATCTTGAGTTGCACATCAAGACCAGCAGAAGTAGCCTCTCGCAAGGCTTCCAAGACGGGGCTCAACTTGGATCGCGGGAGCGCAGTAGCAACAATAAGCCGTGACAAGCAGACAATGGCTATCCCGGTAAATTTGGCATTCCTTGTCCCGCATGCGATGACGAATGGGTTGACGAAGTTGACCTTTTGGGAAAGTTCTGGTTTTTACCATGAGTATTTTCCAACACGGGGGCTTGTCTAAAACAAGGGCATACCAGCAGCTAGTTGGGCTTCATTTGCGGCACGAATTCCCTTCAGCTCTTCCAAAGACTTCTCAGCTGCCTAGACAATGAGTTAGTAAAACCCTAAAATTCCGAGAAGTAAACCTGAAAGCCTATTATCTCAAGTTATAAGTAAAGATTGGGCGAGGACATGCCTGTCTAAGATCGTTATGCTTTCGTTTACTCTCTTGTATGAGATTAGTTAACTCCGTGGAGAGGAGCTGAGTGGTCATCTTGGCCAATCAGGTTGAGTAGAATCCATCTGACGAAAACTACTCAAATCTGAGGTCTAGAAGTGAGGCGCTTATAAGGTGACCAATTTCATTGAATATTGAATAAAGAATAAAAGTTTAGGTCTGTTTAAGTTGAAGTTTAAGTTTCACTGGTGAGCTTCAGGGTTCTTGCCAGATTCGTCGTAACTACCCTACCGGGATACCGGGAAATTGCTATGTACCGGTACCTAGGTAGGTAGTGACTAAGAAGCTGCGCCACAGGTTTCAGCCATGTCCCTACTGCAGCCTGGACAGCTACGTAATCACTAAAAGAACCCGTGAAGCAGCTTCGAAATATTGCGTGCCATCCAGGTCCATGCATTAGGTACATGTAGTACATAGGTACATAGCGCCCGACAGAAACCCCACCATCCCGCATCATTAAGATTCCATCTTTATCAACAGCATGAGGCTGCATGCTCCTCTTCTCACATACATGTAGTCAACTACGTTTTCAACTTTTAAGCAGCATAACCCTGGTCAAGGTAGCCTATCAAGATACCTATCTAGCCCATTCGACTACATCTTTTTCTTCCTTGAAATCCAGCGTCTACGTCAAATATGGCTAAAGTCCCCCGAAATTTCCGCCTTCTGGAGGAGCTGGAAAAGGGAGAGAAGGGCTTAGGAGCTGGTATATACACACTCTACCCCCGCCAAACCATCCGTTTGCGTCTTGCAGGCCTTCGCTAACGTGTGATGTATGATACCTGTAACAGAGGCTTGCTCCTATGGCTTAGATAATCCCGAAGATCTACTGATGTCTGATTGGAACGGTACCATTCTTGGACCTCCCCACGTCAGTTGCAACTCCGGCGCACCGTTCGTTCGCTCGCGAAGAAGTTCAAGCTAATAGGTTTGAGTGTAGAGCGTGCATGAGAATCGAATCTACTCCGTCAAGATGCACTGCGGCGATCAGTATCCCGACAAGCCTCCCACGATTCAGTTTGTCAGTCAAGTCAATCTGCCCTGTGTCAACCAAAAGAATGGAATGGTAGACCCGAACCAGTTGCCTTGTTTAGCCCACTGGAAGAGAGAGAACACCATGGAGACCATCTTGATCGAGCTCCGAAGGTTAGTTCAACGAAACTTCTTGAGAACAGCATCAAATCAAGTCAGATTCCAACGGATTTCTGACTATCATTTGATAATAGATATATGGCATCCGGCCCGTGCAAGAAGCTCCCTCAGCCGCCCGAGGGATCAGTATACTCCGGCAATTAGGATAGTATTATGCACAATCCCAACACATGGTACACCGACATTCAATATCAACTTGATACACCTTGGCTTTTTACTCTTTAGCACATTATTTACGAGAGGGAGGGGCGGACGTCACGAATTCCTATTACCCCTAAGAACGCGATATGACTTTGTAGGTACTATCGGTCCTGATGCAGGAGACATCGATTCAGAGGAGCTTTGGGAATTAGCCAGATTCATAGCATGAAATAAAAAGTTAAATCACTAAAGAAAACCCCTACCATTGATGCCCTATGTATGTATGTAGTGCAGGTAGGAAATGCAACAATTTTGCGTTTATGTATATACGGAATAGGTACAAGTACATAGATACTTCTCGATGACAATTTAATCCACACGTGACCACGCGCAGCTAAAGCAAAGCGGAAATGATTCCGTCATTTTATCGAAATTCTGGAACCTCTCGGAACCTCGATCGCAAAATTGAAATCTTCCCGCGAACCCGGAATTTGGTTGAAATTCAGAGGTGGCCAACATTTAGGAGCCTCCATGTCCATATGCCACAATACTTCATACCAGCTCGCAACTCAAGGCATCGGACAGCATGTAATTCAATCTCTTCCTATCCAACATAATATCATTAGACTAACATGACGAACTAACAAAAACCTAGGCTTCGCTCTCTACCGCGCGCTCCTACGGCAAGCCCCGCTCATCCCTCTCCCCGATGACCTAGCCACTTCCCGGGGTCCCGTCAACCCAATCAAACACCTAATCCGACGAGCCTTCCGCCGGAACACCTCCGTCACTAGTCCCCGCCTCGTATATCCCGCTCTTAAGGCGGGGTACCAGATCCTCGGCCTCCTCCAATCTGCCACCTCGTCTTCCCTCGAGAGCCCCAATGCCGACCACACCTCCATACTATCATTCCTCCGTGATCGCTATGACGAACGCAGCCGCTCTCTCGCTGCAAAAGCCATACATCCCCCCTACAGCCGCACCCCACCCAAACCGTTCTCTAGGCCGTGGCCAGGTGCAGAGCCTCTTCTCGTAAACGTAACGCCTGCGCCTACTGCCCGGAACCCCAACCCGAAACCTGTATTTGCAATACCGTCACGGCCGCGGCCCGCGTCCGAACTCGGCGGCTCCGGGCGGCGGCGCGTACCGCATATAGATCTGGCGTCGGATACCCCGTTCCTACGTACCAAGAAGCCCCAGCCGATGTATCTAAGCCATATCCTAAGACACAGGATCCGCAAGCGCGTCCAGCGCTTAGAGGCCGTACAATCGTTATATGAGAATGACATCCCCGCCGCAGAGCTCGAGGACGACTGGGAATGGATGATGGGTACGATGTTGCTTGAGCAGAGATCAACGCGAGAAAGGGGAGAACGGGACGGGGGTAACAGACGAGGTAATGATACTCGTTTGAATATAAAATCTATCGAGGCAGATGCCGCACGGGGCGAATTCCGGGGTGAGACATTCCGGCAGACAGTCTACCTTCAGGGCATCATATACACGCAAAACGTGCTAAACCGCGAACGGGAGGAGCAGGTCGCGCGGGCAGACGCCATGCGCAAGCTGATTGTGGAAGAAGAGAAACTAGCTAAACAGGAGAAGGCGGAAAGGGATGCCAACAGGAGGAAGCATTGGGAGGCCAAGATGCAAGAATTACACGGCGCGATGTGGAAGGAACTCTTCCCAAACTTGGATAGAGAAGATAGCTCGAGTGTCTAGCCAATATCCCGGACGGCCATCTCACCTCGTGAAATACAAGATATGCCCAAGTATATAAGTGATAGTCTCCGCTATATAGGCACATATACTCCTTCCCTATTATTTACGTATAATAACTAATAGCATTCCGTGTTCAATGTAGCCCTAAACTGAGTTTGGCATATTAGTAGTAAAGAGATTCATATAAGGCAAAGTCCAACGCCATCCAAAATTCTAAATATATAAGTCAACCGCACTAATTTTACTTTATTTAACACCAACCTTAGGTACCTTATCATATATATAAGTCTAACCAATCACAGCATTCCAGAACGAGCTCACGATGTCTTTAGGTCTAAAAGAAGGGGCTCGTCCAAGACAAGTAGCAGATGAAATCAATCCTGGTTACAAGAAAATCAGTCCTCGCCATCAATTTTGTCAAAAGAGTGCACATCATCTCACCTGAAATAAATTGATTCACATCCAGAACGACTCTCCTCGGTGTTGCTACCGGGGTCGGTACCTCGATTTCGTGATGCGGAAAATAGTACGACGGAGGATTAACAAATGTATTGGCCGTCACGTCGTCGAAGCCGGTAAAGGGCGGGGTGACTTGCTCTGTATGCTGTGTACCGCCGTAGAAGTTTGAGGAGGTGGGAATAGACTGCCAAGAGTTGCCTACTAACGGGGGAACTGTACTAGGGGTAGTGGTATCAGACCCGGTCGAGAGGGAAGGATCTCCTATCGTAGACGAAACGGTAGCGGGTATTCCTAAAGTGAATGATGCGTCTATGTGCGGTATATGCATTGCATTCGGATGGATATCTTGCATATATTGAGGATGAGATTGTACCTGTACATCGGAAAACGCCCCCGGATGGATCTCGACTGTGTGTATATCGGCCGCCGTCGGGATAATCACTCCGTTCTGTGCAAGATAAGTCTCCACTTCGTCCGAGTCGAACCATGTGCCCTCCCAGCCGCTCATATTGATGTACTGGGAAACCCCTAGTAGGGTGTCGTTTACCCTCGTTGTCCGCTCATTGAAGGGTCCTGTCCCGAATCCTGAGCTCTGGTAGGTCGACGAGCCCGAAAGACTGGATGGTCCCGCCTGATCAGGGAAGTGAGTACCGGAGCCGCCGAGCCTATGAAAAGGGTACTTCCAATAGTTCAAAGGCTCGTTCTTATTCCTGTCGAGCATAGCCACCGTCCGCGATCTAATCTCGTCGACGGTTTCGAACAACATGACAAACCCAAAAACGCGCGTCAACTTAGCCGGAGGTGGGTTAGGCATTGAGATAAGAGCTGTCGCCCTTTCAATCGTGTGGCGGTGCAACCTTCGAGCAAACGACCACTCGTTAAAAGACATGGTGTGTGGGCCTGTCAGCCTGTTCCCCGGATGACGCGCCCAGGAGGAATGCGCTGGGTCTAAAAAATTTGCGTCGACAGGCACGTTTGGACCAAAGCTAGCGTTTTCAAAAGTCGGCGCCGTGATAACTTCATAGTTGTGCGCATGAACGTTATTTAACACAGGGTCCAGGCCGAATGTTGCATCAAGTTCCGGTTGGACCACGGGCTCATGTGAAACCGTAATACCACCCAATAGAGCTGGCGTCTGATCATTAGGTAGCGTAGATACGGGTTCTTCGTTGGTAACAAGGTCTTCAGGATTCTGTACATCTCCCTGACCATCATCGGAGTGCCCTTCTGGACTATCATGCTCATTGACTTGAGAGTTTTCCTGTTCTTGAGTCTGTTTGATAAGCGTCTGGAGCTTTTGGAGTTGCTGGCCGAATTCGGGTGCCTGAGCCAGGAGTCCACGCTGAGAGGCATAGTTAAACAAGTCGTGATACGCATTATTGATTTCGCTGTTCACATTCTTAAGGTCGTCTATCTTAGCTTGAAGGTCTGTGATGGCATTTTCTTTTCTATTACGGTACGCCCGCTGCGCAAGTCGAATTTGTGTCCGTCGCCGCTAGGTCAGATGTAAGTATACATCTTCACATTAAGTAAGAAGGTTCTACGAAGTAATAAATCTTCAAGAGCAAAGCAGTCTACTAATTTAAACATGAAAGGGAACTCCACACGAAAATCGATGCAAGGGAGAGAAATTGAAGGCATCTACTGACCTCGCCAGGGGTTTGGTCCTTCGTTTCAAGCCGCGGGCGACCTCTAGACCGTTTCGTCTCCTCCGCCGGGCTATCTAGTTCACGGTCGGCCGACTTTCTTCCCCTCTTTCTAGGGTTAGGAGCATTGTTGGCAGGGACGACAGCAGTATTTGGCTTCTGATTGACTTTAGAAGCGGGCCGTCTAGGATACCGCCCACCATCATATTGCTCGGCGCTAAGCACAGCCAAGTTAGAGTGAAGGTATCGCATTGGTGGTGCTTCCGGTAATGATACCACCGCCTCAGTGGTAGCTAATTGAAGGTTCGTGTTCTCTATCTGGGAAAAAGATTGTACCCCGCTATCCCAGGAAACATCTCGGGTCAGTGACGTATCAGTAGACCGACTGGAGTCGTTATCCACGCTATTTAGAGGGTCTATCAAAGATGAAGGCGCATAAGTATAGACATTGGCTCGGAAGGGTGGTATTGACGTTGTTAAGAGGGGCTGCGATGATAAGTCATTTTGACTTGGAAAGAATTGACTACCTGACTGGCCAGGTTGGCTCAGTTGTCCTTCGTAGTCCTGCAGATTGTCACCAACAGAATTCGACTGAATGTTGGTGTTTGATTGGGGTATTGAGAACATGAGAACACTTCGATAGGATCATAAACCCCATGCTGTGTACCGACATAGAAGCCGGAAAGCCTCCTAAGTGTTCCGTACCGGATCCGGAGGCTAACGGTGTAATAACAGTAGAAATTCAGTTAAGCCTTAATATGGCCCACCTTTTCCCCAGATATTTTCGTTAGACGAACACGCAAGTACCGAGTTCGCTTGCATAACCTAAGAAAATTACTGGATGGTCTGTACGAGTGACTGAAGCCCGAGGCTGTATGATTGTTGATTAGTGAACAACTCGGACGGTGAGCTTCGTGACATTGAAATGACAAATCTTTGTTCAACGCTCTGATTCGATACCTGTTGTGTAACATGAAAAGAGGCACGTGATACTGACTAATCTGACTGGCAGGCGTATGTAGGTACCTAATGTATTACCTACATGCATTATGGTGGGGTTCAACATTCAGGGGAAAATTATAAGAAACTCCGCTCTGTAGGTTCCATGCGACCACTAAGTTCCCTTATGCCTCATTAGCCCTTCATGGCTTCGAAAATTCCGTAATAGGTACAGTTCTCATTCATAACTTCATATCTCTCTCCCCCGCTGACTCCGCGGCTCGTCTTTCTCGTATTATTGAGAATGGCTGCGGCACGGGGTAGCCTATACTTCTCTATCTGCTTCAGGATTGCAGGGACATCATCGCGGGTTACGCCGGGCTCGATCAAGAGCCGGAATGCTTCTGCGTCCTCAATGCCAATGTTGGCGCCTTGACCTTGCATCGGTGTCATTGCGTGAGCGGCATCACCAATGAGGATAGCGCGACCCGCAGTCCATCTATCTAGGGGCTCCAAGTCCTGAAGGTCCCATACCTTCACTTTGGCCGATGCACTAGACACTCATTAGCTTAGGTACGATTTACTCCTCTGCGATTTGTAGCGGTTGACATATTCCTACGTACCCAATGAGCGCTTTCAGGCTTGGGTGGTAATCATCGAAGATCTCCATCGTCCCCTTCTGATCTCCATCCGCGTACCATGAGTTGTCCGCGCTCTCCCTCCCCTCTCTAGTAGGAAAGACGTAAGATATGTTCATGTAACTGGCATGGCAGAGGGGGTATATGACTATAACACGATCAGAGCCGTCGCGAGCCTCAAAGATCTGGATACGTTTCTCCTTTGTCTCCCGACTCTGCCACCAGTCGGGCAACTGACCAAGAGCCTCGATGGCTTGGTTGACAGAGACGGCCACTCGGCAACATGTCAACCCATTCTTCTTAGGCTGAGGACAATCTGCGCCGACAATCAGGGGCCGCAGGCGAGAATGAATACCATCCGCAACTAAAGTCTCATCAGGCAGCTGTGCAGCAGCAGTATTCATACAGGACACATACCAATGATCGCATCAGCCTTAGTTTTCGTACCGTCGTCCAGAGTGATCTCACCAACTTCGGAGTCGATGTCTTGGGCACCGTTGTCGAATACCATCTTGGCGGGCTCACCACCGATACCCAGATCCTTGGACGGAGCCGTAGCCAGGCGCAGAAGTTCGGCTCTGAAATCAGTCCGCATGTGGGACACGGCCGGTGAGCCGTACCTTTCCTTGAAGGTGATTTCAGTATCAAATATGATGTTGCCCTGCTTGTCTAAAGTCCTGAATCCCTCAATGGGAACAGAACCGGACCGCTCCGTGTCGTAGCCTAATTGGTTCATGATCTTAGTAGCATTGGGAAAGTTCACGATTCCCTGACCTCCGGTCGCGACTGAAGGACTGCGGCGCTCATACACAGTAACCTGGCACATCTCTCGCAATACACGGGCCGTAGCCAATCCGGCAGGTCCTGACCCGACTATGATGACACTAAGTTGGTCTTTCCCAGTCATGATGAATAGGGTTGGTAGATATTTCCAAAGATAGAAATGAAGTATAGGGATCTCAAGAAATCAGACCACAATTTGAGCTGTCGTGATGTTGAGAGTGGGATATTAAGTAACAAGTGGTCTTGCCGCTTTGAAATGGACATCTAGAGAAAAAGAACAAACGTGCCGGACTATTGCCAAAGTGTACACAATTACTATTTATATTAGGTACCTGTATACCTAGCAAGAATACGCCATCTCTGGCATACGTAACCATAAAGGCCGCATGCAATATCTATTGTTGTAAATAGATATGATGAAGCAGGGCTGCATCATCATGACTGTCTGGTAGACAAAATCCGAGCAAGGCTTGAATCTCCGCGCTCACAATGTCGGATTTTCGTTTTCATGTATGTGACATGTGGTAAAGCCACTTACCTAGTAGAGGTAACTATCATTTCTTTCTATAGGGCAGCCATTCCATTATACAAAATAAATAAATTTTAAAGTAATTTGATACAGTATATTGTAGTTGTCTACTGGTAGAGTAATAGTTAGGGAGTCCCCTCTCTATCTTGATGAGTACCTAACTTCACGTCTTAGCCACTTACTCTTCCATTTCCGATACCGAACGTATATTGAATGTGAGGGACGTGGCGGCAGATCTAGGTAAGCGGCGTCCTGCATCGCGTATGGTAACTTACCGCTTGCCCGAATTTATGAGGGATATTGTCTCAGGCTACCTACGAAAAAGAAGTTCGTCTATAAGCATGCTTAAGGCTGTTTATCAAATGCATTTTATATCCCTTCAAGTCTCTACTTCCATCTTCATATTAAAATACATATCTTTTTGCTTAAAGAGTAGCAAGCGAATAGCGAGCCATATAAATATGAACAAGGGGTACGCAGCCGTATAACAGCAGTCTAATTAGTACAAGATGTATAATAGCCGTTCAGCAGATAACAGAGCCATATTCCATATTCCATTTACCCCGGGGTTTGTAAACTCCGGCTACTGTAAAAGGATGCCTTCCAGTTCCGTGCAGGTAAATATCCGTGAATTACTTAATACGTGTGAGTATTCGAATAAGATTATCTACCTACCTAACCTAGGTACCTCTAGGTAGGTAGTTATCCCGTTTGCCCCAGGGCTTATCTTAAGTGGCCTTAAGCCAAGATTCGAAATTTGTTCGTTGTCAGAAGGATATAAAAAAAGATGGCGCACTTACCAACATAATCGTCAGTACGTAAAGGTGCGCCAGTTACATTAGCGCACCAGAATGGGAGACGAGCATGATCTCCAAGGTCACTTGAGGTGGATAAAATCAGCCCCTATCAATCTGCAATCAACATGCAAAGCTTTGATTAGCTCATTACCTTTGCCACACGGCACAATTCATTCTAGTGAATATTTCTTTTCGATCTACGCCCATAAGAGAACGCCAAACGGCAACGAGCTCCGACCGCTTTGTGTCAAGGATCTTCTAATTGTTTTTAGTCACGTAGAAATATCGGTAAGACAGCAAAGGGCCAAAGTACTTGAGATCTGATAACTTCTAATTATTTAAACAAATATTAATATATGATACAGTAAAGTTTTCATAAGTAATTGCAATGTGACCATATATTGTAGATTTAATAGCAATTTGATGCGATAGCATGCTTCAAGGTACTAGAGCTAAGGCCTTCCTAAGCATTCCCATATAGCAATTTAGGTGATCAACACTAACATTGTATGTTCTAAGACATTATCTTCCATCAAACAACATGCAAGTCATCCTTCGCTCAGGGTCATTGTCCTTTACAATAAGATGGATTCACATCTTTATCAAACAACTTGTAGGTACACCTAACCAGGAGTAGAGTAGAGGCATTCACTTTTATAACTTATATAAGAAATGATTCATGATTCGCAGTCGGTACTACAATAGCCTTAGAAACCGACTTACCCTAACTAATGAAACAAGATACTTAGTCCTAGATATCTAGGTACCTATATATTAATGATCTCCAGGGTGTTTCCCACCTTTCTAATATCGGCCATCTTCAACTACTACACTGGTTTACCTTGTCTAGCCCGTTAAGCAGAAGATCATGGCACCTGCCAATGCAACAAAAATCTACGCCAACATGCCTGAAGCAATAAGAGATTTCAGACCATCGAGTCCTTCTCTACTAAGACAGACTGACAACACTCTCTTAGCTCTCTGCGCTTTCTATGTACTAGTTGCTGGTGCCATCGCAGCCTTTCTCGTCACAGATCGAAAGAGGATCCGGCGGCGTGTGAGAAGGAATTTGGTCTAGCAATGTAGATTACATCGAAGATTACACATGGATAGGCGCGCCAGTTTCTACTGAAGTTTATATCATTTGTGCCTTGCAGTAAATTACGATTGACGAATACAAGTACTTCTTCTCCTGAATATATTGAGTTACATGGTCTTTTGTTGGTCCATTTAATCTACTGACTCTCTATGTGGGTAAATAAAAAGGCAACCTCTACTACTAGGGTCTCTCATCTCTACGCCCATGTATCAACGGAGGGGCCCCAGGTTCGGTCGATTCTTTCCTTCGGCCCCGAATTTCGGCCAAGCATCTCTGCTTACGAAATACGGGTCCTAAGTTAATGCCTCGCATGTATTTTAATAATTCAAGGATGTCGGTGACGAGTTTTGATTAACTTTAATACGGAGTATAATACTCAAAATCCTACCCGTATTAAATAATGGTACGATATTAATGGCGTTCGAATACGGGCGATTATGCTATGTGACTCGGTCCAAGAAAATATAACAATTAGCTCCTATTTATATGGGTGAATGGGGTATAACTAAATCCTCTCGCTATTTTTGTTGTTCAAGGTCTTCAAGCCTTGCACGCAACCAGGCTCCGTACCCAGCAAACATGCCAACATGTTCCCACGACTCGCAAAAGTTCGCCAGTAACTTATATCGCTCCTTAATGTATTCTTCCTTATCATCCTCATCCCGCCCTTCTAGTTCACAAGCAACTGCGTAGGAAACTTTGCTTAAGCATACGGGACATAGATAGGGGGGTTGTCGGACATCTTCCGCTATCCGCGACGAGCCCTGCATAACACAGGCATAATAAATGCAATGGTCCAAACCAAGGCAGTGGCCGAGCTCATGCACCACCGTCCTTGCAATTCTAGAGAACCACAGACCCTTTCGGTCCTCTAGAGTTAAGGGTTCTTTAAGACTTCTTGCTGCCTCCATGGCCACCCATAACGGTCCAGACATAGTTCCCCCCTCACTATTCACCCTGGGGTGTAGTCGGAGGCCCTTTACCTTGCCGAAATCGTCAACATAGGACTTGCAATGAGAGGCAGGCCACATGTGCGCGAAATCGATTCCAGCATGGCCATCTAGAGAGGGATGATATCGAGCAGTAGAAACTACCGACACGCGGTTGCCTCCATATGCCCTACCACAGCAGAAGTCGTCCTCCTCGTCCTCGTACATGTCGTGATCGACGAGTAGAATGATAGAATATGCTTCTTTAGGCACCATCTCGATAGCGGCGTCAAGAAGATCCTCGAGATTTAACTGTCCTCCAAAAATTCCATCCGGAGATGGCCTCGCGCGAATGCGAGTGCAGTTATTACCTGCGAGAAGGCCAACGTACTGAGTCCCGTTGCTTGGCTCTGCCGACTTCTTTGGCTCTGTCCACGGGACGAACTGCAACTGGGTGGGAAATGCTTCAACAGACAACCCATGGTAAAACGCTCTCGTATACTCGACAGCATCATCTGACGGCAGCTCTAACTTCCCACTAGCCGATTTTGGACTCTTTTCAACCTTTGGTTCCAGCCATTTCTTCATATAATTCACGTCGGATGTGATTTCAGGCGTGTTTGCAACATACAACGTCTTGCGCTTTTGGTTAAGTTTGCGGTTCTTGCGTAGCGGTTCGTTAAGCCACGATCGGAACGACTGAGGTGGATATTTGGGATTGTTCGCTAGTTCATCGTCAGGTAGAACTAACGGGCCTGGGAATACACCAGACAGTTTGCTCGCAGATTCCCCCGTAAGTTTCTCCAATGCTCCAGCTTCCTGACCTCTTGCAGCCAGCGGATTTCGACCTGACTTCGTTGTCGCAGCTAACCTTCGATCAGGAGTAGGCCAGTTGTATCCAACTTCTTTAGCATATGCCGAAGGTTCTAGCTGCAAAGCTTCGTGAATACAATTTTGTCGAGCTCTTGACATCTCTTCCGGTGTGATGAGAAATATAGACTTATATTAAGTTAACATACCTTACAGCTAAGTTTAAATACTGACTCTTGAATGAGAGAACAAGAATCAATGGCGATTGTTGCCTAGTTTGTTAGACTTGCCCTTTATGCAGAGGTTGTCATCAACAAGACAATTTAATTAATTATACGCTAGAGTATTTATTCATGTATCCGGTTTGCTTCATCCTTGGAATTGGATCGACCTCCTTTTCACCACTCATCTCATCTCATGAGCTTTGTCTGCTTATGTAATAAACTCACTAAATGTGTGCCAAGTGGCGATGAAGTCTTTCGCTGTGAAGCAGTTGGTACGCAGTCTTTTCCCCTTTCAGCCAGCTGTTTTATCTCCGTAACGGACCGTCAGTACCATACTTCTCAACAATTTTCTCACTTCTGTTGAACCTTCGTACTTAAAATATCGCTCACCTCAACTACACCGAAGGTTATTGGGCCTAGACCTATCGAGCTAGAGCTTGATATACAAGGCACTCAGTAAACGCTTTCTCTCTCTAAATCACCAGCGACATTAAACTGTTTACGTGCGGTATTGGCTTGGCGCCATGGGGTCCGTCGAGCAAGGGTCATCAGTAGTGGAGTCCAGCAACGATGAAGCTGTCATCAAATCCCATATCGAGCAGCTCACCGCAGCACAGTTACCCAACTCGGCCATCTACAATTTCCTACTTTCCGATGTGCAAATCCGTTCTGCCTCGAAAGGGTCAATGACGGCGCGTTTGACACTCACCCGAAACCATATCAACTCGGGCGGTGGCATCCACGGCGCCGTCTCTGCTGCTATCGTTGATTGGGCTGGCGGCATGGCAATCGCTACATGGGATTTGCGTCGCCGCACTGGCGTCTCAGTTGATATTCACGTCACGTATCTATCGTCTGCCGTGGAGGGCGATGAGATCGAGATCACTGCTACAGCCGATAAGGTTGGTGGCACCCTGGCATTTACTCGCGTCGTCATCTACAAGGTTGTCGATGGCGAAGCCGGCCCAGTCATTGCGAACGGTTCGCATACGAAGTACGCCAAGCAGCGGTAGTGATGTCGGTTGTTGTATCGCGAGGCTTGTGTTTTAACTATTTCTTTTTGCCTCTGGGTTTAGAAAGGAGTCTACCTTATATCGCGCTATTTTATCATGATGCCAAAACGCAGTCGTTTACTAAGACAGAGGGTTAGTCTAGTCAAGGCTGAGTATACGGAGGAACTAGATCTGATACCATAGATGCCGACTGACTTTCAGGAGCAAGCGCGATGTCTGTTAGATGTTGTTTATGACAAGGGCCCAACTTAGAACTTCTAAATAGGGGCTCGGCGGTATAAAAACTACCTAGACAATATTCCACCATCGGTAATATTTATACCAAAACGTTACCCTTAATTCGTGTTGGTATTGATGCGAATGGCTCAACTCTATCTTATACGTTAGATTCATACTCTTCCTAGCTCTTCTAATGAGTACCGTCTGCACCGAATGATATTCAACCAGGTACTCACCCCTTTCAAAACATTGCCGTTAACCAATTGAGTAACCTAATCGCAGCTTGGATAAGTCTTATAATTAGTTATCTTCTTGGTCTAGCCTGGATAAAGGATACCCTTGTAGTAAAAAGTTACCATCTTGTGTTAAGGCACGTCCTATCAAAATCCCTACCACCGGTGAAATTTTCTGGGGCTAACCAGCGATGAGGCCGCGGTGGATCGGGATGTTAATTCATTGCCATTGTTCTCGTACTCATCATAGATTAGGATGCCAGACTTAGGGATCAAAGTTATAGTAACAAAGAACGTCATCTATCATTAAGAGAACAATCATACTGAAGTGTCTAAGCTAAAAACTATCTTATCCTAGTCGTCTCATCCTTTCTATAGCATCCTTAATCGACGCCTGTCCCACAACATTGTGCATATTTCATTAAGGAGCCATAGTCACTTCCAAGCTTATCTCACTTTTATCTTGTCATCTTCCCCTGACTCATGAGTTAATCATCGCATTAGAAATTATTTCTTAGAAGATACCTATTTATTAGAAATAATTTCTAGGATGTCTCAGGAGTGCCATGAGGCTCAGCTCGCATTACGCTAGAAGCTCCAAACCCGTGGGAGCGTGAGTCTGTTTTGAGTTATGTACCTAAGGCCAATATCTATTGGAGCTTCCTTTGCTCTACACCCCCGAAGTCGGTTAATAAATCAATAGCCACTCATCGAGTAAAGCGAAGCAAGCTTCCCAGGGACATGGTGTCTATTTACATCCTTATATACCATAAGGGGTACTTACTTGTTGGGAAGCACCTACGTCTGTTTAGGGTTAACTCGGACCAGATAGCTCGTAGATATTGATGGACACGAACCGAATGCATCAAGCTGGTTACCCTAATAACCACTACCGGCACACCCGGAGCGGAGCTGTCACGGCACTTGAACCTCACGGAGAAGACATTGGGAAGTGGAGTTAGGGAATGAGTGGGGGACGGGATCCGTAGGATCAAGATCGCCCGAAAGTGAACTGACAACCAACCGCCGCAAGCGTGGTCAGTTTCGTATGTATGCTAGGACAAACTGGATAGGGTGGTTTTAGACGTGGAACGTGTGTAGACCAGGTCTCGTATTAGGTAAATCGAGCAAACTACCGGGCAATACTAGCGGTGGAGGACAGGGTCCTCCCCTCAATGCCAGGACAACTACTACGAGGTGGAACGAGACACGTCGAGGTAGGCTTCGGGACAGAAATTGTTACTCTGGGTAGTCTTTGGGCCATCCGGCTTCTAGAACTCCCTTGCTTCAGTGATCATCTACAGAAGTTACGGATTAGGATATTCTTGATGTAATGGTGATGTGCATGAATAGTATCGAGTGATGCGGGTGATCATTTCCAGAGACTTTGCCTGTGAATACTCTGTTAGAGGGCGTCGATATCGTGAGCAATGCCGACCACACGCCAAATGTGTTTGCAGTCTGGCTACCTGCGCATGATAGCATCCACACCCGCACACTCTAAACGGCGACGTGCTTCTCGAACGTGTGAATAAAGAAGACGTGGCTGTTGACGAGACGTATTGCCTACTCCTCATTGATATTTGACAGGTATGTCTAACTTGGTAGCATATGAAAAAAGGAACGTCTTTCGACTAGAGGCCTGTATTCTAACTACTGCAGGCTACTATGTTTGCTCCTGGGTTGTTTTTAATATTCTTCTCTCTACGCATTGAAGTTCTACCGGAACTACCGGTACATATGCCCGGGAGGGACAACGCATGAGCGGGAACGATGTGATGGCCCTGGTGATTAGCGGCCCTGCACCCCCTTCACTGATGGCGTGAGCTCCCAGATCCCCGATGTAGGAATCGATGGGAAAACTTCCCCAGACCGGACTACACGTAGCTAAGCGGATTCTCCCCAAGATTTGGGCTCTATTGGGAGTTAACGACTAGGCCTAGGTGCATCGAAAGTCCCACATGAACGAAGCTGCTTTCCTGAGCCGCTTCGTATCTCTGCAGTTGAAGCATGCGTGTGTGCGTGTCCTTTTCTAGATCTTCAAGCTGTAGGCAGTGACAAGGGTAATCCACCCACACAGTTCCCTATACTGTACGCATCAAGCAGTACTAGAATGTATGTTGCTAGCGACCTGCTGTAGGATGTAGTTTAGGAAGCATGACTCGGAGCAGCATAGAGAAGAGGAGTCACCTCAGTGAGTGGTAGCAATATGCACCATCCTGGATCTTTACGACGAAGGTATCCGTCAACCGTGGGCTACGACGGATCTTCCACGCTGTAAGGACAGCTATCGTTGACCAGGGGGGGGGTGATGGTGTAGAGGAAGCCAACTCGGGTGGATTCCAGAGCTAGTAGGCTTGGAAGTCTGCAGGCCGTCTTAGTTGACGAATAGGCACTGCCCTTCTCTATAAGGAAAATTATTACACATGTATGTTAGGGAATAGACCGCTGACAAGAATGCCCCTGGTTCATATTCGGTGTAACGGTGAGCTGGTGTGTCTCGCCATGTTGAAGAATAAGAGAGCCGTCGCCGGTCGTCCGTCCAATCGTAGGGTTTTGCGTAAGCCCACTTGTCGGTCAGCTTCGACGAATGATATGGCTAGAACGCTTCTATCTATCTAAACGCCTAAAATCGATGGTATGTCTCCGATCAAGAGACAGTTGGTGGAGAAAAGCCCTCTTTTCTTCTTCTTCTTTCGTACCTATATACATACTTCGTACATACTTCGTACATACTTCATACATACCTAGGTGTACATTTCAGGAGACAGGTATGCGTATACGTTACCTTAGGTACCTAAAGTACCCGAATAGCATGATGTTAGAATGATGTCCTATTGTCAACATTACGCTGTAGATCTATGCGTTATGCATAAATATTGTTATTTTCTGATTCTCACTAGAGCTTCTAGCTCACGTCCAAAAAGATAGAACAAGCAGCGTGACCATTCAGCTCGCATAGGTATGGCCCAAAATAGAAACAGAATAGCTGCAGAATATCAATTTAGGATAAGAATGGAAATATGCCCCAGGCGTGATTTTAAAAGAGAAGGCAAATAGAGTCATGGGCAATCTGTACCTACAGTAGAGCTTACAATAGCTACAACAAACATCCTGTGCCGCAGGTGGAGTAGCCTACAGGATGGTGTTGTAGGTAGGCAGGTAGTATTAACAGACGCAGGAGCACGCAGTTCTGCGGCGAGGCAGACATGGTGGATTATGGATAGACTTGATCAATCAAACAAACAGGCTTCGCATGTAATTTCTCTGTTTGAAACGCGAAGCAGCTGTCATGATATTCCCTGTATAATATTTTTTTTTATGTCAATGTGCCCGGGATCATGTTATTATAGAGGAGCGTTATTGTTGAGTTTGTGTCTCAGGTCCAGATATTAACTACGCCGCCTTGTCACCCAATGTGTTTGGTTATTGCTCTGTGTTTGACGTATATATATATAATGGACTATAACTGGGTAGCCAGTGCGTTGATTGTATTTAGTAGCTACCTCCCAAGGCTTTTTAGGGTATAAGGGTGTATATACTATCATCAAAGAATATTGGTGGGGAATAGAAAGCCCTTGATATCTTAAACGTGGAAAGGGATCGCGGGAGCGGGAGGTCGAGATTACGGGTAGCGGAAACGAGATACTACTAGTACGAGCAGGGTTAAAAAAGATTCTAGTTGGCTCTTGGTAGTTTGGTCCTTGGTAGTTGGCGAACTGGGCATTGAGTGTCCTGCCGCTTTTGGACAGGATAGGGTTCCCCGGTTCTACTTTCAGCCAGTCTACCGGCCAAGAGAGGAGGTCAGGAAAAAAAAAAAAAAAAAAAAAGCTTGCGGTCAGATTCTGCACTTCACTCAAAGCATCAATAACACTAGAACCTATTCATGGACGTATGTAGTAGTATGTAGTAGTATGAAGGTGGGACAACTCAGCACATGGCACCTGCAGTAGCGACTGCATCTCAGCAGCAGGGTCTTGTATGCCGCGGTAGGTATCGTTGTATTGTAAGAGTCGGAAAGGAACACCGCATCCGCTATGTTGGCGGACCGGGTGATGGCAGACGTTACAGCGCACGTGGATTTAGGGAACAGGGTAAAGCCGTTGACTAAATGCCGAAATTTTTTTTCCTTTTTCTTTTTCTTTTTCTTCTTTCTCTAATCCTACGCTGAATTTTGCCCGGGTGTATTGCATGCAAGCCTAATAAGTGTAGGTAATGTTAATGCGGATTATATCAGGTAGGTTGTTAAAATGTACCTCGATGTACTCGCGGTGGGTTAATACAACACCACCCATGGTTAATTGTCTTATGGAATGCGGAGATCGAAAAAGAGACAGCAGGGAAAATGAGAATGACGGACATCTGATACGATGACATCCCTGACTTGAAATGTCGTGTAGATAATAGTATATGGATCGTATTAATTAATTATAGCCAGGGCCGCTATAATTCATCAGTCAATGCTCTACATATGTATTTGGGCCGAAGCCTTTTTTTTTTTTTTTACTTACATGCGCTCGGTTAAGACAATGAGTTGTTCTGATTGGATATGTCGGTAGGATGGCGTCGGCATCGTTTGATATACCTTTGTACCTCTTTAGCTTTCAGGCTTGCCGAATTTAGAAATAAACAATATCCGTCCGACAATGGATTTCCAAAAGTGAACATAGAAAACGCCTCTTCGTCATAGGGGTCTGGTCATAATTAGCCCGTTTGCCAAATCTGGGGTCTGGCCCATGGCGCTGGGAGCCAGAAGGGTGTTCCGGATACTTTACCGGCCTGTGCGTTTGCATCGGACTTAGAACCTGGAACGAAACACGATGAACCAACATACGGTGTATATGACTTGAGACTCTCTAGAAAGTTTATTATAGCGTCTAGTAAAGCACTACCTAATTCAGCTAACACTCCCATATTAGAGGTGGCTTAGCGGGGATCGTTTCAGGTAAGAGTCGAGCGAAGCGATCGTTGGCTCCGTATGTAGTAGGATGGTGGGTTGAAAAGCTACGCGGCTTTTCCTTATCCGCCCTTCGCATAATACCGGTATTCCTATGTAGCAGCCATAGTAAGATGGTTGGTTAATAACTACCTATGTAAATCTACATAGGTATGTACCTGAAAGGAATCTCATATATCTCAAAGGGGAAAGAGTGTAGCTATACCCAGGAGGCATGTATCGGCGATAGAGTTGTGTGTGTGGACTATGGCGTTCTTATTTATCTACATGTACATAATAAGCACGTTTTCAACGGTTGTTCGCTATGTTAATGATCTGCTTATTAGAACCTAGTACCCTGCAACATCGTCATGGCGTAGCGTCATTGATGGCGACAATCTACCGAGGGAGGCGTCACTAGGACGAGATGAACACTCAAGACGGGATGAGTGCCGGGAATTGTATGGAAGCCTACTGGGGTTAAAGATGATGCCAGGCTGTTGGTAACAACCTGTTACGCGGTTTGTAGAGGTATCTCGTGGGGGAGGTCCCTTGATTCCGAAGGTCGAGACGAAAGACAAGGGGGGGTAAGTCTTCGTCTGACTTGGCATTCCTAGATCCAGGTAAAACATTCGCAGGATACACCACGGCGGTAACGGGCTTGATTAAGCTAGCATATAAGAGTTGGTGCTACTATGCGGCTTATATACTATAACTCATCGCGAACCATGGTCGGGCGATCCGTGGAGTCTAATGTAGGTACGGCAACGGAGTATGTGTGTGTGATCCCGTCTCAGCTTATGTGTGGTAAGTTCAAAATAATACAATGTAGGTAGATAGCCTTACATGACCACGGTCTCTTCAACTTTGGCTGGCATCTCACCATCTCACCATCTTACCATCTCACCTTAACTCCCCCAACCCCAACCCCAGATCGCGGATATCAATCTAAAAGCGGATGAGGATTTAGACTGAACCGTGAGTTCTGATCATCTGGATGCCAACTCCAGAGTTACCAGGAGACGCGCGAGGGGTTAAACAATGGTTTCGATAAGGCACCCATCTCTCAAACCGGGAGTCTCGAAGATGTGGCGGCAGGGATGATGGATGATGACAAGAGTAACATGTCATGTTTTTGTTGGGCTGATATTGATTGATTTGCATACCATTGCATCAATGCGCGAGTCCATACAATTTCCTGTAGCTTCATGTCATAGGTAGCAGGGCTCAATCCGAATATTAATACGGCACATGGCGGTATATAACGCACAATGGCTTACACCTGGATATAGCATTTGGCCCATCAAACCTCTGGTTGAGAAGTAAAGGCCGATCCCCCACTTCAAGCCACTGACTTGTCATATATGTATGCCATGCCATACCCCATACTGGCGGTGTACGCATAGAGAATATTTTGCATCGTCTTCTCGGCTTCAACACAGGTAAGATATACCTACCTCAGGTATCTAACCTACTCATTACTACCCTTAAGGAGAGTATCCTCATCCTCATCCTCATCCTCATCCCTCATCCTCATCATTATAATTATTATCATCCTCTTACGGATTACACAGGTGACGAACTAGCCGGACCGCTGATAATATACATTAACAAGCGAACCGCCCGTCGAGTCCGAATCATTTTTGCAGTCTAATTTCCATCCACACCGAACCGGAATACACCCCACTGGTAGGTTCTCATCTGCAGTGCTCCGACGAAACCCTGGATATGCATGCACGCCAGTGGCCATTCCGCATGAGCTAGACGAACAGCATAAGCGAGACAAGTGTCTGAAGCCCTATCGAATGCCTTATTATGCTACTACGTTGGTGGGTGTGGTGTGTTTCATCGCGCTTGGTTGGTCAAGTGGCTCCCGAGTAAGTATTGTACGACAAGAGGAGGCGTTATTATTGTTTAGCTATTATTATCTCTCGCAGTATATCGCATCATCCTTCGGCGGTGTCCTCGTCATCATCGATCAGTATTACCATAGCTACAATGATCATCCGCGAGTGCATGAGCAACGAATCATCTTACACTGTCAACCATATGCGTTGAGAAATTTCTCCCTCTGGAGCTCCAGACTCGGGCCTGATCTCCGTCTTCCCGACAAGATCAGTGTGACTACTACGGGTCACGATGGGCCAGCGGTACATACATACAGACAGACAGACAGACAGACAGACAGACAGACAGACAGACAGACAGACAGACACAATACGTACGCAGCGGTATGCGGTAATGTACTATGCTATGTACTATGCAGGGTCAAGAACGTGACAAGTTTGGGATGCCCGATGCTGCTTTGACAGCTGGCCTCACATGTTACGACCAGCTACGCGCGATGCAGCTTCTATGCATTGCGCAGGTCAATGCCTTGGCGGCCACGAACCGCAGAGCTACTATGTAAAGTACAAGCGTGCTGAGCGTGCTGAGCGTGCTTCTTCGTCCTAGGTACCTATTCCTAGATACCTAAGTCCTGGCTACGTAGCTAGCTCTGCCGCTATCCAGGCTGCTAGGGCATCAATGCCGGTTCGCGTCGCGCCAAATCTTTAGGTAACCTAGGGATCTCTGGGTTGAGGGTTTCTTGCCGAAGCCTATCTCAACTCCAAGAAAAAGCACAAGAAGCAAGGATAGCGCATCCCCTCATTGCGCGAAGCTCCGTGGCGCTCTTACGTACATGGCTAAAATGGCCGACCAAGATCTGGGCAAACGTTAGACGTCTGCTTGTCCTTTTAGCTGTCTCCCTTGGTTCGTCCCGAGTTAATCCTGACCACGACTTTTCCTAATCTAGATATTTTATATTGCCTCTTAATCAATCGGCATTGAACTATCTTGAAATGGTATGTGGGTTGCGGGAGAAGCCTCTCTGGCATCATTAACACTCGGGTCCTGGTATTCTCACGTGCCCTGGTTTCATTGAACATGATACACCTGATGGATTGTATCACTGCATGATTCTATAACTAGTAGCCTGTCTTATTTCGTATAACTACATAGATGTATACTGTCTGATAACCTACGATACGTGGTGTATACATATTCCCCCTCCCGCAACGCCGGGGTAGATGAAAGGAACGAAGAATAAAGTATAGCTCGAGTGCGAACGAATCGGCGCCAGCAAGCTTGCATTAGTCTAATTCTGTTCTTATTCCTCCTACTCTTCCTAGAACGATGATGAAAGGAGTGTGGCGCGTCTGGTGCTGGATATGGACTTGGCCGCCTTTCAAGTCACGGAGACTCCATTTGGCACACTAACACCAGAACACTAGAACACTAGAACACTAGGCGACTAGGCGACTAGGCGACTAGGCTACGGTTGACCAGACAAGGTACTGTGCCAAAATGAAAAAAATCTGTGAGCTTAGCTTAAATGGGTAGTCAGCCACAGGTTAGCGCAATTAGCTCGATTTAATGCGGTACTTCGCACTTTTATATAGGAAAAATGAATTACTTCTTATAGATACATACATGATAGTGTTATAGATGATATGCTTTAATAAGGTATGTTTATTTTTAACCTTTAAAATCAACCAATCAATTCAATTCAATTCAATTTTCAACTACCACATCTACACATTCAAATAACTTTACAATTTTGGAAATTATAACATTACAATTAGTATCATTTAATAGCCCCAATTGATGCGAAAACAATGATCCAAGTTGCATTTGAATCGGCCTCTTCATTGTTGTGTTATAGTAGAATCAAATAGCGATTGTCTGGAGAGGGAAGCACGTGATACCCTTTACAAGCACCTCCATGAAGTCTTTTCAATTAAGCTCCGAATACTTTAATGGCAATATAATACTCAATACACATCGCATAAGCATGAAAATTGGACTATTGGTTTCGCATCAATTGGGGCTATCGAATGATACCAGTTATAATGGTTGAATTGCTATTTGTGTAAAGTTATTTAAGTGTGTATGAGTATTAAACTTAGTTATCTCAAAAGGTATCACGTGCTAGCAAGTATATATGGTTAGGTACGTACGGAATACAGGTCTTTAGGATAAAAAGTTCATCTTTTCATGACTAGACTGTACTATTACATATAGATTTGTATGTGAGGCTACTTAATAGCCATACTCAGTTGAGCCGCCCCACTTAGTGCCGCGCTACTATGTATTCATCATCTTAAAGACCTATACCCGTCTCTTCGAATAAGGCTTTTTTCATTTACATTATAATGTTTCAACAACACGACGTATAAGCATGCAACCTGGATCATTATTTTCGCATCAATTAAGGCTATTAAATGATACCAGTTATAATGTTGTAATTGTTAAAATTGTAAAGTTATTTGAATGTGTAAATGTGGTAGTTAAAATTGAATTGATTTGACAATTGAATCTTTTGGCTAATTCTTTATATTATATTGGTTAAATCAATATTCCTATCACAATAACCGTAATAAGGCTTGGAAGTACACATTTTATATTATTTCAAATTGTGGCAAGTGACCTCCTACCAACTTTAGTTTAGTGTGCGATTATTTTTTTCATTTTGGCACAGTACCTTGTCTGGTCAACCGTATAGGCGATTAGATGAGGCTAGGGCTTAAGGATTCAGGAACCCGAAAGATTACTTCGCCACAAGAACGCTTCCCCCTTTATTATTAGTCTAGGTAGAACCCTGAACCATGTCAAATCTCTTGGGGTCCTTGCAGCACGACAGCACGACATCAGACCAACCTAAAGTTTTGACGTGCTACAGCAGATGTCAGCATTTTAAGGTAGGGGGAAGAGATGGATGCCGCGCGTGTTAACCTGGAGGTGGTGAAGGTCGGATCGTCCTACCCATTTTAGCGTTTGATGGCTTCTCTTCCATGCGCATTCTGGACATGGGCTGTAGAAGCTTCTGAAACACGGCCGGCCCAGGCCCGGCTAGAGATTCCGTCCGATCTTTGGAATAAGAAGACGGGATAGCCTGGGTCCAGTTAGCGGTAGACCCGTAGCTAACCAGCTAACCAGCTAACCAGCTTAACCAGCTTGACCAGCTTGACCAGTCAGCCAGTTAACCTCGTGCATTTCTTTTGGTTTGGCCGCGGCATTCTTTTGCGGACCGGGTGCTAAGCTGATTCGGCGAATTCAGATCTTCCATCATCATCACACGAATGTAACGGGACAGCAACCTAACGCAGTACACTACTGAATACGGATTATTGCCCACACCTAATCAACCAAATGTGGGAGCATGTCACGCTCGGCAGGGCACCGGCCTCTTATGATTACGAGAGAGGACTTGGACGAAGACGAGGATGTACGAGGATGAGGGACGAAAGGAGAAATAAAATAAAGAAGAGAAAAAACACGAAGAAAAACTTTGATGGGTTAATTTAACAGGACCTAGTGGTCTTCTACCGGCAGGTCACTCAAGTCACCTTTTCTTAAAGAACGTGCCATACACTAGGACTAGAACTAGACCTAGAACTAGACCATGGGCCATGGGCCATGGGCCATGGCAGATCTTTTTAGTACATGGGGTTCCGGAAATCGTACCTATACATGGACGGCGTTAATTGCTAGGTGGCATCGGCCCTCTTCGAAGCTACTTTAAAGAGGGACGATGCAATTGATGTACCATACTTGGCAGCGTCCGCGGATTACATAGTACACATTTTGATGGGCAGTGGAGCATTTTTGTCTTCACCGTCCACGTCCCTCCACTTCGCATGCGAGGGGGCGTAGTTCTTTCGCGCATATCTGCACTTACTGTTCGGCTCTAGAAGGGGTTTCTTGTACACTACCTCTTTGTAGCCTACCAGTCACCAGTCTCTCTCTACCAGTCTCGTCATCTGCTACTCGCTACTGTATTATGCGCCTGTGTGGCAGTCTTTCTCTCTTTTCCTCTAACTACTGTATGGGTTTATGTATGGTTTATGTATTTTGGAGGAATTGTCTCAGCGTACATACATGAAAGGCCATACAAGCCGGGATTCGGGTTGGTGGACTGTGCACACTGTGCCAGCTTCTTCTCGCCGGTTCAAAATCTAAAAGAGTCCGCATATAACCAACCAGGCTCCAGTATATTCCAAGATACTCATTTTGAACCCCTACTCTTATCCGCCTTCTCCTTGCTTGGATATTAATACTCGTCTAAGTCTTAAGAGCACTTAGATTTGAATCTACATATATCATACTAGATCATATATACGCACGTGGGGATGAAGAAGCGCGTAGGCGCGTTGAGGTTCCGCGTTCAACAGGTCTAGTGCGGGAGTGCCACCATCAATTCCTCACCTGTCCGCTGCAGAGCACAGACAGATGAACAGGCGGCCCATGTACAATATGTACAATACAATACATACAATTACATAGGTATATCTCCAGACGGATATGTACAAAAGCTTGAAGGGCCGCCCCCCTGTCACTCTCTACATACTATTTCGTCGTTGACAACGTCGACAACGCCCCATGCAGGCTCGTTGCTGTACCTCGCTGCGTGGTAGTCCTCCTGCAGCTAACCCCTGCTTGAGGAAGTATGTGTACTTTTATACAATCGAGCATGGGTTCGTCAGCAGAGGCCAGCTCTTTCGGTATGAGGTGTATGAGGTACTAGTAGCCAAGGCGGAGCCTAGATAGATACTCATCATAGGTACCAATCATAAACTAAACTCACAGTACAACGTGGTCGAGCTTCGTGTACATCTATCAAGGGTATCTATCTCCTTAGGGTCTACCCTCGAGGGTCGAGTACATACCTACCGGTTGATCCCCTAGACCTCTGGGCCCACCATCGTCATTCCCCCGTATAATCACAGTGCTTAATGTTGGCATTTTTCTCTGGAGCTTTCTGCAGTTATTGGCCAGATCATACCACCATCGTTTGCGTTGAATATCTACTGTGCCATCTGGTACATTCTTGGACCGTACATATTTGTCTAGCCTATGCCTTTCCGTTCGTAGTATGATATACCATACAGACCCAGGTTTATTCTTCTCCACATCGTAAATCCACCCAAATACATGACAAGCTCCAGAATCGCCTTCTGGACAGTCACCACGAGGACGTCGTGTTGTCTTCATTTATCGATTCCTTACTGGCCTTGTCGATGATCTTGGGAAAACCTGGCTACGGTAACGACGGTATATATCTCCTTTGCACGACCACCCTATCGATGCTACTGGAAGATCCCGGAAAGCGGAAAGACCCCCACGAAGCTATCGCCCACCTTGCCGAATTATCTGTATTTTCTATTTCGTCTTCTTAGGTTGGAACCTTTCTCAGGATTTGTAAAACTTGGGAATTGCATCACCATACGTACGGCCAACCTCAATTCGTATAAGCCAACTCGGACGAGCATCTCACCGGCAAGAGGAACCTTGGACTACCGCGGACTTGTCCTTCCCCTAAGATCGGTTCGAACAACGGTAGTATTCTAAGCTTGTGAACTCCCGAGTTCACAAACCAAGGTCTTAGTTTAAATTCCCAACCACCAGGACAGAGCAGTTGAGACCGACCGCCTTGAAACTGTTACCTTAACTGTCTGTCGTTTTCAGAGCGCACCTCGATTACCTTCGGCCGCGACCAACTCGTGTGTGGATCAAAACGGCCAAAGGTTTTATTACTGCACGAATGCGAAATCGCGAGACCTTGGAAATTAATCCCCCAGCCAGACATTAGCACCGCAATTAAGGGATATCAGGTCACCCGGCGCGAATCTTCCAAGTCGAACAGAGTATCATACTCCAGGTTGTTCTCTTTGACTCCGTATACCAGGCCGCTACCTCTCGCTCTCTCCCGTCAAACCTGCCTAGTCTCACCCCGCGACCTATCAAAGCAACTTGCTTGAGTATACAAACGAGACACGAACTAGAATCCTGCGTTCAGTTCTAATTGCCAGTTATCAGTGAGAGTCTATAGTCTCGAAGCAGATTTCAACAGTAGGAAATCGGGGTCGAGGCTACCTACTCCTCGCGGTACCATTTACTGAGTACATTTACATAGTCATGCGCCTATTTACAAATTTCTGCGGATAACGATACGTCATTGCCGCTCATTGAGAAGTTGAAGTAGGAAATTGGTATTTGAATGGCCAGAGAAATTCTTTCTAATTAGGTTGGCTTGTGATTAGGATCGCGTGAAGGAAAGGTTGCTAGCCACTAATCAAGCTTTCACGGCAAAGCTGCCAGTGCATAAAACTCGCCTACGGTTTGCAGAAGAGGTGCTTGGGTTTTATTCAGCCCGCTGTCGAAGAGAAGTTACGAAAGACTGGGAACTCGGACAAGAGAGAGGTCAACGGTCGCGCAAAAGAAGAGGATAATAGGCACTTTTTTGCACGAATCGTGTTGTCCAAGCATCGTCTTCTCGTGCAAATCTTGCTTGGAATTCCACAGCTATCGGCCTGTTCCGTACTAATTTCGTTTTGGATGAAAGATCGGTTGGAAGGTTTTCTTGGACACAGTATACCATTTACACGGCGCCGTCTCGTGAGCAAATAAATCACGATCCAGAGTGTTTGAATTCCAGAGATTTGCAGTACGGAGACATTGGGTTTGGATACCTTTAATATCAGCGCTGGTAAAACGAGACTTGGGTCGTAGGCGGACGAGAGATATACGACACGTAAAAGTTAGTTTCTCTAACCTTCATCTTTGATTCTTATATGACCCCTTTCAGCTCTTGGCCATCGGAGAGCAACCTCTCTTCGTGGTCTGGTTCGGATGAGGGACTCTTTCCCCAGGCAGTCTCGGAGATATTGGTGTGGGTTGCAAAACCCGCTCTTAGTTTCCACCTCTTCCATTATTTCTACTTTATTGGCTTGCTCTGCTTTTCCCTTGCTAACAAAAGATAAAGGTCAAAATCCGTTCAGGTTCTCGATTTGGAGCGAGCCAATCCACGACTAGCCAAAGCGCTTCACGATTTGCACATGAGGTATTGTACGAGGACCCTCGTAAGTTTCTACCTGATCTCAAAAGCACCAATAATGATAAAACGAGTACATTGTTAACTTTTCCAATTGCTCCAAGTAGAGATGGCGTTTCATACTCATCAAGGCGGCCATTGGGTCGGACATGGACCTGGCCCTGGCTATATGCCAGCAATGAGCCCGGCAATGCCCCCTTTGTCAGGGCCTCAAGTTCACCATCAACCACATCCACAACAAGGTGGCCCTCAACCTCAACGGTAGGTAGACTAAGCTACATATGAATTTTGCAATTCTATACAAAACGTAGACTAAACTTTAGCAGCCCCGAAACGTATCGCTTAGAAGTCCTACAGCAACCGACCATGGCTAAAGCCGCCAATGGCAAAGACAAAGGTATTATCTGCTTATTGTAACTCGCTTGACTAAATGCTGACTTGAGTAGACCGCAAACCCGTCGACCCACCTCCTATTCTCCAGCTGCACGTTCCGAGCGACGAAGACCCCGACGGCGTATATCGGCAAAGTGAGTATATGGTGCTTTGCCTTAAAAAGTCTAGATTGCTGACGTCCTTCAGGTCCCTATCTTATAGCTGTTGCGTATCTCGAATATGCCCACCCTCCAGGCCCGAACGGCCAAGCTACTCCACCAGCAAACATGATGGCGGGAACGACAGTTTCGTCCTTGCATCGGCTGAAGGATCCCACTAACAAAGAGGGTGCCTTCTTCGTGTTTGGCGATCTAACGATCAAGAGCGAAGGAGAATACGTTATTCGCTTTGACTTGCTACAGATGACGATGGATAATCTAGATGACGGCGAGTTTTGGATAACAATATGCTCAGTGACGAGCGACCCTTTCAAAGTCCACGCCGGCAGGGCATTCCCAGGCATGGCAGAGTCGACTTTTCTCACACGATCTTTCAGCGACCAGGGGGTCCGCCTTCGACTGCGCAAAGATTCGAGGCAAATTGCAAACAAAAAGAAAAACCTGCGTATGGTAGATCAGATGGATAAGCAAACAGCGCACAGGCAAGGAAGTGCTTCGCAGAATGGTGGTATGCCGCAGATCGATGACAGGTCTTACCACGAGTATGGAGACGAACCCGTAGCAAAAAGGCATCGGCCAGAATACGCTACGATAAATCCTGGGACTCCCACGCAGGAGGGAGGCCCGGATATTCGTTGGAGCAACTATGGTCCCCCTACCAATCCAACGTACGCCTTAGGGTCCGTTACTACGGGACCACCAACTTCGGCAGCAACAGTGTCAATGCCTCCGCCAACCGGTCGTATCGATACCCATTTCTCTCCTCTCGCCCAAGGACCTCACGGGTTCGAACGACAGTCGCCAATAAATCACTCGCCGATTCAGTTCAACAATAATGCTCAGAATTCATCCCATCCATTCATATTTACAGCAGGCTCCAATAATGGAAATAATCCGCCGCTAAATCTCGCTCCGATTCCACCTCATCCCCAATCCGCTTTGGCTTCACCGATACATAGCGTCTCTCCTAGGTCACACGGTCCGCTGAATGGTGCGCCGCCATCAGGAACCGCGTCACCAGTAGGCCCTAATATGTACACTACAGCACCCCCAACATCGAACGCACATCCGAGTCACCAGTCTCCTTACACTAATCAAGGGCCATATCAAAGCATGCAGAATGCTTACGATCACGGCAGTCTTCGAGAACACGGTTTAGGAACACCGTTAACAGCGACGATGCCATCCGAAAGTCTAAACGGATCATATCCTATTGGCGGCGCAGACTCGTTCGACCACCATCTAAATCATATGGTTAACAAGACGCAACAAGACCATTAGGGCTGGTCAAATTGCTCATATACACATGATTACTACCGAGGGCGTCGTCACGTCGTCACCTTACATATAATGGATGCTACCAGCATAACAGTTCATACCTCCTTTTTTGCTCGAGATCGACGAAAATTTTAGCGGCTTAGAATAATAATTATTGCACATTTCTCGCGTTGGCGCTTTATGACGGCATTTTTACAATTACGCGGCCACCCATTCGTTTTTTTAATTCACTTTCCAAAATTATTCGTTGGGCATCGTACGGGACATTGCATCAAAGTGGGATTTTCCAGTTCACAGGCAGGCAGGCAGGCAAGGCGGCGTTGGTGGGTGTGAATATGTGCGTGTGTGTGCGTGGATTGGTATTGTTTGATTTTCAGGGAAATTGATGCATGGTGAGGGCATTTTTGACACACAGTCGTATTTTCACCGGTTCGCCCTCTTGAGTTTGTATTGGGAATACGGGATTTCAAAAGCGCTTCTCTGAAAGATACCCAAATGGAGGCTATTCTGCGTCATTGGTTTTCCCACTATTACCACCTCCTACCCCTCCTGGCTCCCCTTTGTTTCTACTATTTATTGCGGTTTACGCACATCAAGGGGCTAATGGATTCGCCCCTGGAGTTTTGATATTACGATAACCCCTGCCCATGAGCAACTCCTCAAGAATCCCCCTAATTGTTAGAGTACAATAGACATGAAAAGCATCACTGCAATGCTAGGCTTGAAAACTGCAATCTGCAATGTGACTCAACTTACTACGAGCTTGGCACAAAATACAAGAATCTTGCTTCATCGATCGCGAGTCTAATTTCGGGTGACTATTTCTAGTAAGAGCAACTCTTCTGTAGTTTCCTTATACGATCCAACGTAGTATAAAGCCTCTTCTACGGATTCGCCGGTGTCACGGCTGGAGCGTCTCCGCTTGCCAACTCAGGAGATAGGTGTGACAGAAGTGCATTGTGCAGTTCTTGGTGACATGTTGTACACGCCGGGGCCGAGCATCACGGTATAGTGCTCGGCTGCAGCCTCGTGTAGGCCTGTCGATACATGGAGATTTATGCTTCTCTATTAGATCTAGAAGTCACTAGTCAAATTACTACGAGACAGGTTGTATCTACTTCTCCCGTCAGGTATCATGATATAACAGGGGGGTTAAAATGTCCTCACGAATATTTACCTAGATCCTAGGTAGCCAAGCTAACTAACCCCCGCAAGGGCCGCAAGGGGTGGAACCAGACTTGCAAACTATTCGGAATGTACCCGCCACAGCGAGAGAGACAGACGCAAGGAAAATCAGGGCTGCCAGGCACGAGTACAGTGCATTACTACAGTCTCTATTCCAGCCTTCCTCTCAGGTGTATCACTATTTCAGAACTAAGTCTCATTATCAGGTCTCCAGCAGGTCTACAACAACAGGTGTGGCAGCTGTTGTAGGCATGATGAGGTGTTTAGCTATTATGTGCTGTTTACTGACCAATTCGCCACGATTACTTGGTAGAAGCCTCTACATACGCTGCAACTAGGTACACTTTTACACTCTATTCTCAGCGGAGCTGGCCGGCTAGGCCCTTCTTTACAGGTAGCACATCTAAAATAGTTGTCATACTTACGTACTTGTATTTTCTGATACTTCTACCCATGCTAGAGTTTCCGTACAGTACAGTACTCGAGACATAGTCCTCTTGTTTCGATATCATTAACGTTGATTGTGTTGTCAGTGCTTAGTATTATAAGCGCGTTGTAGACGATGAGCCTCCTTTTCCGATTTATCATTGTTCCCCTGGATCTCGTCTACTTTCCTGAGGCATGTATAGGTATATACATACGTGAATATAGGTAATAGTACAACTAAGCCACTCGGACTACAAGAAATCCCTGTCCCGGGCTGTACCGGACAGTTCTTTAGGTATTATTATTCGGCATATTCTATTAGCCTCTAAGCCCCATCTTGCCAAAACGCTTCTACCCAAGGCACTGGGGCTCGCTAGGCTTTGTGATAATTAAGTGTATATACACCAATTGCTGAGTGCATTTGGTTTTACAAACCCGGGTTTTAATTGACGGGCTCTCCCGAATAGAATAAGCTTAGAAGACTTCGAAAACGCTCAGACGTCCTCGAAAGGTCATCATCTAGAAATCATTATGTACCTAAGGTAATAGAGAAAGCACTAAATAACAACAGCTCCTTTGAGCAGCTTTCTCTACTTCTAGTTATTATGCTTTACAATTATACATAGTTGTTTTCTTTATAAGTGGTAGTTATTGACATATACATCTATCCAGCGTAGGTAATTTGCTCTTGTGCATTCATAACTCCATCCCATCCTAGCCGTAGCCAAGCCAATAGTTCAACGGTGGTCCAACTCGGTCACCCGTCAAGCTTTTTTGAGGCGTCAGGCATTTCCGATATCTGGGACCAACCCTCTCGTATCGTTGTTGGACTAAGAACAAGACGCTATATTGCAATCCCCACATCAGTACGGCGTCTGCTGTTGTCAATTACGATGTGCCCAAACCGTTGCATTTGGACCCACGGCCGCTATTGCGCGACTTGCTTCTCCAAGTTGCAGGAAATGATTGGAACGTGGAGTTCTTCGGGGCCCCCTGCTGTTATACCCTGCTCTCTGTTCGTCCACGCGCGACTATGGCCCATGCTCTCTGTCCAGCCACCCTGGTCCCCTTACAGAGGTCCCTACTCACCAGATACCTTCTTGTACAATACATACAGATACAATACCAGAGAGTTTCGACAAGCCCCGAGTAACGGACGAGGATCTTTCCTCGGCCCTAGCCTCCGAAAATATTCTCCGAGATTTGTCTTAAATCGCTACCCACAACGGCCGAATCCGGTATCGCCATCTTTGACGCTAGCCGGGGAGCCGGAGGCGCAGTTCTATGAAAAGTTCGTAGGGTACATAATAGGTAAATGAACAATACGTACGGATTAGATATGCCAAATAACGCTATCCGCAGCCACAGTATTAATTAACAATATAGGAAGCAATTTGCTTTACCTCCTGAGTCCCATCACACCCTAACTACCTCATAGCCTTCTAAATCCTCGACGTCGTGCGCGACTTTGATAGTGGTGTATATTGCTTGAGACTTGGCATCAAGATTGGACCAGGTAACCGCTGTAGTAAATGACATCTCGCTTCAGCACCAACGGGAGCTATTTTCAGAGCAGCGTACATATGCAAGTCTGCCCGCACTCGGCGTGGATGACTATGGTTGCAGCTTGGAAGACGCGTAGGGGAAGGGAGGGTTACAGTTACAGTACTAGCACACCATCAATCCTAAAAAGGCAATCAAATGATCACATTTCCTTGATCTGGACAATGGGGGTAAATTGACTGCATGCGGAGTACAGGTAAATCCACCCTCAGAGGCAACTTTTAGGTAGCGAGCACATCAATACTCCGATATGTAGAACAAGGTCTACCAGTCTCCCGAGTTAGTTGACAGGAACTGTAACGACGGGATAGGAACTTTAGTGTATGTATACAAGATTGATCAAGCTTACTTAATGTAGTATGTATGACTCGACATAGAACAAGTAATTAACGACGAGTTGTCAGGTTATAATCATGCTATCCACAGTATGACCTTCGCCTCTTGCCCTTAGCGTCGAGCACAACATGTCAAGACAGGATCAATCAAAGTACATAGAGTATTTTATATCCATGTCACAAATGATAGAGAGAGAGACGGCAGCCCGGCCTGCCTATATCAGATACCCGGTCCAAGAGAGTAGGATCGCGGGCTCTTCTTATTTAGTACTCCTATTTACCGAGCGCGAGATTACATAGCATGGCTGGATTGCGACAACTACGACATAACTCCGCCAGTCATTTTACAAAATACGATATAAGCATCGTTGTCTGTAGTTGAGAAGTTCATATGAACTTTGGTTAGCGTAACAGGCTGATCAACAGACAAGTGACATCAACTATGTAATTAAGTCGTTAACAAAAATGCAACTCGCTCAAACCCCCTGTCTACATACACGGACTCCTCACCCGGATACCACGTTTTTCCCCTCACGAGCTCGAGACCGCTCTCGAGAGGGCTGTCAAAACTGCATGATACCCCAAAACCCGGAGGATTAATAATAAACATGTCTCCTCTCATACCCATCAGGAGTTTTTAACGCCATTCAAATGATTGAATTCTATGACTGCGTCCTAGCATTTTCTAAACCCCGCAAGTAGAACTTCTCTAGCAACCTAGTCATGAACGCTTTGCCCCTTTTTCAAGCTTATCTCCGACACTAACTACCATTTCCCGAAAAGAACCATTCGATCATTAACATGCTTATCTTATACCCCCGCATTCAGGGATGCGCGGTACTGCACCGAGAGGGTTACAAGCAGAGAATCAGGGGTCCGTTGAGATGATCCCTTCAAGGTCAAGGGTACAACTTCCGCGAGCCGTCGTTACATCGCTTTACGCCGAACTGGACCAAAGACCGATTTGTGCTCAGTGTTGAAAAGAAGATTCTTAGATGTACTTATCCCTATAGCTTTCCAACCACCGCTAGGGCTACCGGAAGCGCTAAATTACGACTGTTCAAATGAGTCTCTCAAGATATTAGAGAAGATCCGCCTTAACTTAATTAAGCCTTGCTAAGTTCAGCAATGCTCATTGGCCGTTGTTAGTTCAGCCCTTGCTATTTACACTACATGCCGTTATCCAGACTCAGAGTCAAAGATCATTTCATAGTCTTGGCTGTAGAACTATCCTAACCGTCTTCATCGAAGCATACTACAATCACTGTCATATTCCCCAACAAAACGACTACGGAATGAACTTCATAAACCCACACTACCTGCCAAGCAAGTTGCCGCTGTTGCAATTGCGAGCTATCTTCTTGTAACTTTCGTCGTACTGCTTACTCTATGTACTGGTACTACCAGTCGACTCTGGAACCTAATCTCCCGGAATCCATAGAGAGCAGAACCCGTCCCTCTTCCTTACCAGCAGAATGATACATATTTACGTAGTCTCTACATAGCGCCGAGCTAGGAACTTGAGAGATCAGCCCTAGATACCGAGTTCCGCCGAGTTCGACTATGGTCGTTCCCGGTTCGAGCTCTTTCCCCTCAATATCCCGTATCTGCGTGTTACCGCTGGTTATGTTACAGTCACCGGGTACGACTCTATGCGAACTTGACGTGTAATAGCCTCACCAGCATAGGAGACGCCCTCGGCACCAAGCTCGTGATTCTCAGGATTCTCAGGGGAGGATAGACCCTGGGAAATCATGTATGGTAGCTAAACCGACAGTTGGCTTTTCGAGCCGTTAGACCCGTGGTGTAGTAATTACAAGCAGCCCAGCCCAGCCTAGCCGGTTTCTGTAACGGTCGGATCTGGAGCGGCCAGATGAGGAGGCCCTCGTTGTAGCCGCTTTTTAAATTAATTCTCCGGTGCACTTGAGATATCATGCATAGATGGAGAAGCTTCCGCCTGGTTGGCTCATTTACTTAACCTGCGGCAGTTGTTGCTGGCCGCGACCATGCGGCCCTCAGTTTTCTTACGATATAGTGCATCACTACGACGTCGTAGATTCACTGTAGCGTAACACGATATAGGTACCCGTACGGAGAAATTACTTGTCTTGCCATAGAATCTTATAAGCAAGGTACGTATGTCAGTTACATAGCCGCACGCGTATTGTAATACTACAGCGAGTACAGCTATTGGCTATTGTCATCTGACTCCTCAAGGGTTCGTTCGTATGAAATTTAACCCTTCCGCGCCTTTGGATGCTGACTGGAGAACACGCTGCTTATTTTTTTTCTAATCACTCCCTCGGCTATACTGACAAGGCGCCTTCAGAAACGATTTACCTCTTGCACTAACCTATAGAGAGGCGGGTTGGCCATCTAGGAGTCAACACCGGTCTATGATTCATGCCTTCATGCTTTTCTCTTGAGCAAATTATGCGCTCTTCCTCTGCCGTCCGCCCTAGCTCAGTTCCTTTCATTCCAGTAGACTATGTAGATGAGACATCATGTCACAAATGCCTCTGGGCGATCTAACAGCTTTAGTATGGCGGCAATATTGAATCCGCTTCAGGGGTAGGTGAAAATGGTATTTGAAAACCATAGGGCGGTCAACTATGAATAAATCGACATAGCTGCCTAGGTAGTTAATGGCCATATCAAGTAGTCGATCCAATAAGAAAAATAGTTCGTAAGCGTCATCTGGAAGCAGCATGTCTACCATGGGTCAGGGATTTCACTCCTCTGGATACAGGTGTTGCGGCGCAGCGCTACACGACATCAGGAGTACACTCTTCGAGACATTGTTCTTAGAAAAGGTCGATGTACATCATCACCGCTATTGACTACAGCTGAGTCCAAAGCTCAAGGGCACGCACTAAAACCAATCATAAGTGTATTTAGTCGAATAACGGCCCTAAACGCGATAGATATTAGTCATGATATCTTTGAATCACTTATGGTAACTTACTGCTTAACGAAGTGGTCAGTACCAGACTAGAGTCCTCATGCGCGGCACACGCAAGTTACTTTACCTAGATGATTATTGAACGTTTTGTCAACGATTACTAAACTACAGCAATACTGTTTTACGAACGATGTGAGATTAGTCCAACCCGGAGTAGTAGTTACTAATGAGAACTTCATCAGATTATATTTATTAAGCCTAGAAGCAAGACGATTTATAATCTATTTCTAATAAACTACATGTCAATTTGTGTTTAGGTATTGATACATTGACACATTGATATTAATATTTCCCAATAAGACTCTTCTAGGAGTTAAGGTGACAATAAGAGAGTTAAAATGGAACATGACTTGATAAAACTTATTTTAGATAAATGTTACCACTTGAGAGATGTCCAATAAACATCTATTGCTAGTGAAAGAAATGTTAATTCACTTCTAAAACTTTAAAAGGAACACTACATGTATTTAAAAATGAAATGAAAAGGCTTCGTGAATATATAATAAATTTATATGAACCTCGATGAATATAAATATGTTACTTTGTTCTAATGGTAAGTTTACATCCGTCAATATTTTCAAGTGTAAATAGATGTTAGAAACTAGTTGCTTACCTAGGTAGGTACCTAGGTAAAATGTTAAAGCTTTATAAGTTAGCAATACTTCCCGGGCAAATCCAAATCAATAAACAAAGTCTGGTAAGAAAACATAGCCTACCTTATTATAGGTAATGACAATATAGAATAGAGTTTTAGTAAATATTACCAATCCAGGTTTATTCCTTAACTACCTAAAGTACTTAATTCTCAACAATGATTCTGATAGAGTAAAGTAGTAATACGTCGATAAGCATGATAAGCCCTTCAAAGACCACCATTTAAGGATCAAGTCATCTCTTTAGAGTATCAACCCAGTAAAGCAAGACACAAAATACTGTCTTGGTAATAGTGTCAAACCATTGTTGGAATAACATTTCAAGGTACCTCTATAAAAAATTCATCACGCCGAATTAAAAGCATCACGATATTTAGGTAGTTTAAGTTAAGGTTAGTAGTCGGGGGCTGAGTATACAGTCAACCCCTTTCCATGGACGCCTACCAACCCAAGTTCAGAGATCTCAAACGGGTGGGTATAGGTAACTGAACGTGTTCTAGGTCAATTATCAAAGCCCATAAAAACGGAATTCAAGACATTACGCACTCTATGTATTTAATATTTTTCTATAGTCGCTGCATTGATCTCCAGGCCTAGTGGACCACCCAACGCTATGCGGTACGTGATAACTCGCTAGCACCTATCAGTTATATGCAGCGCCCCTAAGCACTGCATGTTCTAATGGTTTCTTTGTCCGAACACACATGGTGTATCCTTCCACATCTATATGTATGTAAAAGTATCTACCTGACACCCCATGCGACCTATATTCGTTTCCATCCCGGCGGCCCTTAGTGTACACACTCGGTATTCCAAGAAAAAGCACCGCCTATGCCTAAGTTTCTATTCCGTCCCCAAATCAAGCATGTCCTGGTACGGCTAAAGGTGGGGTAAATATTAACTCCTCATACTATTACGCGAAGTAACTTTTCCAGAGGACTCCTTCCAGATCCTCGAGTTGCTCGTGAGTAAAATACTATTTAACATGTCAGTAAGTCGATTGCCAATATGGAGTAAAGACTGGAGCTTACCTTCTGATCAACTCCCCAGCTGTCTTGTCTTGTCTTTTTGAATTCAGATAGGATACTCTTGGTGGCTTTGCCAACCACGCCTGGATCGCTTGCTGCACGTCTCGCAAGCAAGGCCAGGACTTCAGGCATCCAACTTGGTGGCGGCGTCGCGTATGGAAACGCCTCGATCAATGCTCCAAGACCCAGGACAGCAGCATGTCTTTTCACGATTTGTTGTGTGACATTGACTGGCGTTTCTGTACCAGGCTGTCTCTTCTTCGGCATTGGGTTCCTCGCTAGTTGAGTCTCGAAACGCGACTTTAGGGTAGCGATGAAGGGGTTACGTATCGTAGCCGGGGAACATCTGATCATACCTGCCAGCGTCGCGCCTGCAACAGTTCGAACTTCAAGCTGGGAATCGGCAAGCATGTCACCCACAGCGTCGAAGAGTAACTCTCGCTGCGGAGCGTCCATCAGGAATAATCGGCGGAAATAGATGACCTGCATGTTAACAAGTGCTCTCAGACGCTGGTGCCAGCTTGTGGCAGTTCTCCCTAGACGGATCAATGCCGCAATGAACGGCGCGTCTTCTCCGGTACGGAAGGGAATGTTCGGCAGATGGCGGTAGACATGGTAGGCTAGACGCATTAATTCTGGGTCTTCTTTGACGTCCATCATGTGTAGAAGCTGGTCAATAAACGGATCCGGGAAGAACGGAATCAACTGGATGCACTCCTGCGACGAAAGAGTGTTGTCTAGCCATATGAGGACCGTCTTTGACCCAGACGTGTAAGATGATGGCGTTTGTTGGCCAGGGGTACGCTCGTGGCGCCAAGTTTCCAGACGAGCAAACACGTCTTTGATGGTAGCGGTAAATTCATCACTTGGCTTGTAAGGTCGAATACCGATGTTTGAGTCTGCCTTATTCTGTTCTAGTAGAGCGCTGACATTCTCGAATGACTCGTGATACCGAGTTCTATAGATAGTGGCAATTACACGACCGATGGATTCGCGTACGGCTTTATATGGGTGGTCAATGTGCGCTAGGAAGTCGTCCAAGATGGGTTTCTCGTGACGGTAGTGCCAGCCACAGTCGTTGATGAGGAACTCGAGAAGCTGCACTTTTGATGATTCCTTAAAGGCGGCGTTGGAATTCATATCTAGGCGGAAAGAGCTCAGGCGGCTAACGAGCTCGCTAGCACGGCGAGGATCCTTTGAATCGATGATAAAGTGAAGACACGTGGCCCAGTACGAGAGGTTATCGGGTGTAAGATTATCGGCGAAGATATCGAGGATCATCGGCTGTGCAAAGCCCCAGACTTCCTGCTTCATATCGACAGGATCGTAAGCCGTACCAACCATCAAGGCACCCAGGATTTCTGATGTAGCACGATGCTGGTGCTTGTCGCTTCCATCGCCGTATACTTCGCCTACCAATTCTTTGACATCCTCGAACTTGAGCTCGGTTTGCCCGTATATCATGAGGTCAAAGATATGCATGAGCAGTACAACATTGGAGGTCCTGAACCTATCGGAGGACGAGTCTCGCGGCTCCTGCTTTAGATAATCGAAGCATTGAGAAAGCCACTGCCTCGTTATTAATTTGCCAATTTGCTGCCTAGCAGCCTTCTCAACGTCATCGTAAGCGTCAAACTTTTCCGGGTCTGCTTTGAAGGCATTGAACTCTTTACCCCAGACTAGCCAGCCAGGGTGATCTGCGTCGACGTAGTATTCCGTATTTTCAGGGTGCTTGAAGCTATCCAAGAAAGCTTCCGTAAATTCGGCATCACCCTTCGGAACCGGGATAACGAGTTTGTTTATATCTTGCTCCTTCTCGCAGAGGTAGTCGCGGTAGCTGTGCCCATATACAGCACGCTGATCGATCGCAGTGAATATGTTGGAAAATGCGTTTAGGTAGTTAGCCCTCAAGCCTGGGTGGGGGTCGTTTGTTCCCTTGACGACGAGCTCGATGAACTCTGGTGGCGCGATGCTCTCGAAGCGTAAACAAAGGTTCGTCGTAAAGATAGCACAACGGCTAGCCGTCTTCCAGTGTGATTCCTTTGCAATCTCCGTTAATTCAAGTCCCAACGCTGCCTTTTTCTGCTCGACCTTCTTTCTGCGCTCAACAATGAAATCATGTCTTGCGTCGATAGCCTTCGAACAATCCTCGGCCGGCTTGATCAGACTAACTACTTCCTCATCGGTAATCACCATCAATTCGAACCGCTTGCCAAAGTCCATTAGCGGGTATATAGCAGTCGCTCCAAGATTCTGAATTGACGTTTTGTCGATGTTGGCTGATTGGATGTATAATCGCATCAAGTCAGGGGCAAATCTCCAGTCCCTCATTAACGTCCTAAGCAAGCTTGTGAAGAGTAATGTATACATTGCACCCTTGATACGATCGTGGTCGACCTCTTCGAGGGCCTTGCGGAACCTCTCTAGTATGACAGGAATAACGAGCGGGCGGCCGCCTATCAACGCCTTTAGTGACGCATCTTGCGCACCCTGGGCAATTCGTCTCACGTCTGCATATGAAGAGACAGAGGATTCGGCAAGGTCAAGGAGTAAGCGCTTATCTAGCTCGCTCTTCCTCCGGATTGATGCATTATGCTTAACCCTCTGTAGCTGATATGCGTCGGCCCTCTTGATAAGAAGAGGTCTGGGATACACCTTTCGCAAACCACTTATCTTGAAAGGGGCAATATCTGCCCTGTATAGTCGAACCAGGCGGTCTAATGGGTGTGCTGACCTCTCAAATCCCACATCCGTAATCCAGGTACGATATGTGTTGTATAGAGCCGTGAAGCAAGCGACGTCATCTTCCTGGTGGGAGTTGAGGAAAGAGTGTGTTCGGGAGAGCAACCGTCCTATATCTTCCCGGAGGTTATGGATCCGGTCATAAAGCGGAGTGTCGGGTGTAAGTAAGTAACCGCTCGGGTATTTAAACTGTGGCTTCGTCTCGTCATCTTCTCCCACCTCGGCCAACGGGTTGTTGTCATCGTCATCATCGTCGCCTCCATCATCAGCCATAATTTCGTCCTCTTGCTCTTCAGATTTCCCATTACCATTAAGGCGTCCATTAGCCTCCCCAGATGCCCGTTTCGGATCAAATAGGGTTGCGAGGCCTGAGATGACCAATCGCAACTGAGTTAATTGGCGAGAAACCTCGTCCGACCATTCTTTATTCTTTCCTTTCCGACTAACGGGGGGTTGGTCACTCATAAATGACTCGAGCCGTTGCATGGCCCCTCCAGCTTGGGATTCGAACAGTTCAACCGCGAACTGGATCTCTTCCTCAAGAGGTCGATGCCACCGGATCGTTAAGTCCGTTGGTGATGTTGTCTTGCCCCAGTCATCGACGTCTAGGCCACGCTCTATGACATCAGGCTCGTAAAGCGAAGTATCTATGGGGTACGTGTGCGTGAGGTTAAGTAGTAAATGGTGTATATAGTTGCTGATGTGAATGGTGGGGAGGCCTCTGCACTTCTCTTGCATGTACTCTGCAATTTCGAAAAGATCTTTTTTATACTTGAGCACCTCGCTACCCACATGAACAACACACATGCTCAAGATACTCACGTGCCACACGAGAGCCCTGTCCCGAGGAAGGACTTCGGTGCCGCTGCTCCGATCGGATGCAGCACCGTTGTAGTCAATTTCATTGCGTATATTAACAATCAACATAGGAATGAATACCTTTAGTGTCTTTTCAGGGTTCACTTTGCAAAGCGCGTTGCAGATCCAAGCCATAGCATCGCGAGCTTGGTGGACTACATGACTCGAGACAAAGGTAGAAAGCTTCTCTAAAGCCATGTCAAAGAGCTCAGGTGATAGAGAAGCAAACATTGGGGTCAAGGCAGCCGGTAGGGTATTGATGATATTGTCTTCAGGGGACCCAGAGCGAACCTGCGCTGAGTCTGGTAAATTCTCCAGCAACGTAAAAACTTTTCCTAGGAGCGTCAAGATGAATTCACCGAAACCTGCGGTCGAGGAGCGCACAATGTCCGCTTCGTCCTCGTCGGTCAACTCGTTCTTATAGTCGATCTTAACATCTTGGCCCTCGCGTTCCATCCGCTCCATTTCCCCTTGGACCCATTGCATGGCAAGGCTAGTATCATGAACCTGGTTATTCTCTTTCGCCAACGTCACGAACGGAATACTGTACGAAACACTTTGTATGAAGTTTAGAGTATACTGTGTCTTGTTTAGATCATTAGCATCAATACCAGGCAGAGCCAATGCTAATAGAGCAGTGATGTGGCATCTGAAGCCTTTCTGACTCGACATGATATTGGCAATCATGTTCAGGCCACAGAGACTAGAGGTAGTCCGGTGAACTTCAACCAGGCCCTGCAAACTCGGGTAGAACCTCTGGAGCGCGCCGGGCAGCATCAGATCAGGCTCTAGGTAGGTAAGATTTTGTAGAGCGTTAAAGTACAAGCTGGTGATAGCTGAACTTTTACCAAAGAGCCCCATAAAAGTGACTTCTCGCAAACTCAAGACAAACCGGTGCTTCAGAGCATCGTTGATCTTTCGGTCGGCGGGGGTGTCTTGCTCTTCACTTTGTTCCCTGTTCCAACGAGATACAAACAACTCGCTGAGGTAATAGGTCAGCTGAGCCAACATCTTAGACCAGGAGCCGTGATTCGATGGGTGGAAGAAAGTATCAATCGACTCCATGAAGCCTTCGAGGCTATTCAATATTGAATTGTCCTTGCCAAGACAATGAGGCGATAAGGAGGATATAACCCAGCGGGCGACAATATAGGGTATTGGATGTTTCTTCTTGTCTTTCTCGAGGAAGATGCCCATTCCAACCGAGTAGTCAAGTGAAGTGTATGGTGAATTCGCTTGTCCAACCGGAATCTCAGTCAGACGAAGAATAGCAGTAAATATTAGATCAGACTGCTCCCGTGTGAAGACACCATGCTCGCCGAAGGGTACATGCCGACATGTCAGATAGTCCCTAGCAACTCTGGAGAATATATCGATGAAGGCATTGTCTACCACCTTGGAGCGGGTCATCAGCGACCAAAGATGGAAGAAAGTAGGTATGAAATCGGATGGCTGAGATTGTAGCTCGGTAGGAGGAGCTGGTGTCGTGGGCATTAGAATATTCAAGAGACCAATAACAATATAGGCATTTTGTATGTCCGAAGTACTGAAATAGGGCAGTACCTCCTCTAGGATAGCGCGCCGTTCTTTGGGATCGAAGTATAACTGCGAATAGAGGCACAGTTTCCGGAGGTGCTTACCACCCCGTCTTCGAGAAGAGTGGTGCGCAGCAGCCTCGCCGGGTAATACTAACGCCTTCAACTCTGTCCAAAGGGGTCTCCAGTCGAGGATGAGGTCTTGTTCAGGCTTAAGAGCTTGTTTCCTCCTGATCAACGTTACAACCATCTTAGAGAACCGATCGGCCGAATTATTATCTAGACCGGGCGCAAGCGACAGATGGAAGTACAACTGTACGAGCTTGGCGCGTAGCTCCCGAGGCATATCGAACTTGAGCGCCAGCCATCCCTGAAGCTGCCGCGTCCAGTGAAGAGCACCAGGGGAGAAATCCTCAGCCTTGACGGCTATATAGAGCTGTTTCAATATTCCCTGCAAGGCGGCATCGCGGGCGGCATCGTCTTCGACCGGGTAGGGTAGTAGTTGGAAGTATGCAAAGGTGCGCGGTCGATAGCGCTTGGCATCGTCGGTATCGGGTAAGTTAGAGGATGGCAAGCCGGGCGAGGTTGCGCGAGAGATAGTATCGCCTACAGCATAAGTATTGAGGAACTGCGAAGCAGCAGAAAATGCTGCTGCTGCAGCCGCAGGATCGAGCGCTTCATCCATGGCGGGGGAGGGAGGGGGATATCGTATCTGAAGCTCCGCTTATAAATTTGTAATATCGAATCGAACTATTGTTGGATTAAGGATATGTAACACAACCTTTGTTTTATTTAGGTAGTCAGTCTCGAGGGCGAGTCTCTATCACTTTTTTTTTTCCCCTTTCTTTACACCCTAGTAACGAAGATGATAGTTGACAGAGTTCCTTTGTGGAAATCGATGGTGGCGTTGATCTCGTGCTGCAGCCAAACTAGGACGCACGCTGACATGTCGCAGCTCCCGGAGCTTGCGTAGGTACCTAGGTAGCTAGCTTCTCTGGAGTTTAGAAAGCTCTAAAGGGTGAATGATCTGCCCAATGCACCGCACCAAACCTTTGGGTAGAATAAGTTGGGGTCCTAACGGCTTCTCACTTTCCCCTCCGAGCCTCGTTACCAGCACGGGATCGCGCCGGGTGGAAGACTTGAAAAATTACAAATTATCGTACGGGCAGTAAGGAGAAACTGACACCGTTGATAATGATGTTGGGGGGAATAGTAAGTAGTAGTAGATGGAGGTTGGACAAGTCAGAAAGAGAAGGGGAAGATGTACGGATCGGTAGTGGTTTAACCTAAGATGTTATGTAAATCGACGCTGGTTGATATGTAGGTCATGTAGGTTAGGAGGTACCTAACTAGTCGATGTCGAAGTGGGGAATTTAGTAGGAAAAGTCAATTATCAATTTAGGCCAGTTGCTGCTGCTGCGCCTGCTTTTTGTTCTCACCAGTACATAAGGCAGTAGGCAGTTGGCACACAGAGCAAAGAGCTAGAGGCAGAAGGGCGAGTACGTAATTAGGCAATTGCGACGATTAGTTACTCACGCACTTGCGGCGCATGACAAGTCTCTATAGCAGCCTAAGGTAGTACCTGTAAACTGATTATCAATTCATCCCAATACAACAAGCTCCTTGCAGTGAAAGCAATCAATATAATAATTACGAGCGCATATCTTCAATATTGCTTTCCAATATTATATATAATAATATATTTAATGCATCGTAATTAGATAAAGTTATTTCTATTTCTTTTCCCTTCTTCCTTTTTTCCCCTCCTTTTATTGTTCAGTACAATCTCATTCTTAAGCCCAATCTAGTGCAAATACCAGAACGTAAGCCTTATCAACAACAGAATAACGCTCAGTAACACCAACTTCCAACTTGCAACAGCTCAACTACTACTCGCCACAAGTATAACACAACACGAATGTATAATTAAACGAAGAAGAAGAAAAAGAACAATCGCAGCACATAGCACATAGCACATACATCCCCGTGTGGAAACTTACAGCAATGCAATCGTACGAATACATTTATACTACCTATCACATATCATTTAACAGCTTCATTTCATGAGTATTAACAAGCTGCTGTTGGCTTACAAAGGAGTCACTTTCATAGGCTCAGCTAGCTCGTCAGCCAGTAGGCATGTTAGCATGTGGGTATGTTAGCATGTATCGTAGGCTTCTGTACGACGTCATGCACCTAATCACAGCGGATAATCCGGTCAAGTCTTTGGATCGCACCCGATTTGGTGGACTGAATTCCGTGAATCGGTCGGGTCGAATTGCCTACCTAACCACCTAACCATCACAACTCGCCACATTGCTTGGGAGCAGCTTCTTCAATTAAACAAAATTAAATAGCCGCATATTTCTCTTGCTTTTCTATCTCTTCGAACTAATAAGAAGAGAAAAACATTATGTCCCTTCCGTCCGGTTACATACATCCTCCTGACTTATCCGATTTACACGACCTGCGGCACAGAGGATAAGTACATTGCTTTACATTGCTTTTTCGTATAAGCTCTTGCTTACAGCAGGTCGACACAGTCACATGATATCTCCTTTCTCCTAGCTTATAGGTTGATATTCGTAGGGGTCCTATCACTAATCGTATCCCCCTTGCCGATGCTTCTAGCTTCTGTTTCACAGCCACGATATTGTAGCTCTGCAGCCTAATATCGGCTTACACAAGGTAAGTTGTCCCAGGTCAGAAGCAAGCAAATGGCCCGACGCATGGCCATGACGTGATACTAGCGGATCTCAGAAGATGTTGGTTCGGGGGTGCGTCGGCGTGGCGGCATACGTATATATATAATTGCCTATAGGAAGAAAAAAAAGAAGAGAAGAGACTAGAATTCATGTGATGCAACTGAATATTCAAGTTACCTAGAGCTGATAGAAACGTCATAATATCTTACCTGCCTCATATGTATGTACACAGTTCCTATTGAAAGAGTTCCGGATTGGAGAAAGAGACATGTCTAAACAGATTTCAACTACTTCAGGAACTAGACATACTCATATTGGTAGCCTATTCGAGCCTATGGTATATGTTCATTCTTGACTACATAGCGTCCTACCTAGGTACTAAAGTACTTAACTATTAGATATTCACTCTTTCTTCTTATCCATCGCCGGCAGCCCGAGCCATAGAAGGAAGATGGCACCGAGAAAGGCGAGGATAATAGGCTGCAGCACTTCTACGCCCTTTGCCTGTGCAATCGCTCCAACTGCAAACGGTAGGATAGCCGCGCCACTGCCACCGAACGCCGCGGCGAATCCGATAGCACCGACGTGTAGATGTCGAGGAAGCAGCTTAGACACGGCGACGATGGCAGCAGGGAACAGAGGCCCGATAAAAAAGCCCTGAAGTCCTACAGCGACGGCGGAAACGTAGAACTGGGGCACAAGCCAAAAAAGGAGTTCGAGACCCATCGTTATAGGAAGGTATATCATGATCGCGCGCTTCTCTCCTACTCTCGGTGTTACGAACCCTAAAATCACACGCCCGATCGTCAAGCCGAGCCAGAACCCGGTGGCCGTCATACCGCTAGCGAAGGGCTCGCCGTTTCTGACTTGAATCATGAACTCGACGATCCAGCCTCCCAGAGAAACCTCAAGACCGACGTAACCAAGTAGGAACAGGGAGCAAAGCCATGTGACACGAGCTGCAGGCTGCTTGAACAGGGCTTCCTTAAGACTACCCTGGGACGATTCGGAATGCTTCGTTAGAGATTCCCTGTACTCGCTTCCTGTTGCCTTCCAGAAGCAGCTGGCTGAAGCAACTACCTCAAGCCCAGCTATTCCGATCTAATCTAGTCAGCTCTATGTCTTTCCCTTTGGCATCGACTAACTCACCATAAGGTAGTAGAAAGCGTACCAGGGCAAGTTACCCTTGGTAATCATAGTCGTGGCAATTAGCGGGCTAAGAACTGCACCGACTCCGTAGAGGCCGTGCAGGAAGCCGAGCATCTCATTCGCGTGAGCCATGTTACCGATCCACGCGTTCCAAGCAGCGTCCGCAATGCCGTTTCCGAAGCCCGCAATAATAAACGTAATCACCAAGACTGGGTAAGGTGGATGGACAGCAATGATTATGTAGGCCAGCAGATGGCACCCCGAGGAGATGAAGGCAACGCCCCTTTGGCCTGCCTTAAGGTGGATGATATTGTTCAAGAAGGCTGCTGCTGTATATCCCACGAAAGGTGACAGAAAAATAAGCGATACAATCAGATACGTAAGATCATAATGTGCTTGAATCTACACCCCATGTCAGTCATGCATTTTATTTAGATCGTGGCTCCGTGTAATCCAAAGAGCTGCCTTACATATGGAATGAGAGGCTATCCAGTCGGTTCTTGTCAGCAACCCTGTTTATATCTAGTATGGATTCCAGTACGATAACTTACACCGTAAGCGGCGTCATTAGCGCCCATGACGACGAACGACCAAAAGCACGAAGCAACCCGTGGGATGTTCTTCCGAGGGTAATTCCATCTTTGCACAACGTCTGTAGTCGTGCTCGGAGGTGGAAGCGAACTCGTATCCTGCCTTGGAGTAGTATCGCCGTCGTTGCTACTTGTCCGACGGCTCGGCCCACGGGCTTGGACATCGACACCATCCTGCTTCGGCAACGGAGTTGATAAATAGACTGGTTCTAGCTCTACCTCCAGAACTGAGGTCGAAGAGCTTCCATTTTGCACACGCGTCGCCATGACGGCAAGATGGCTTGCTCGTTTCCTTTGTCTTTAAATGCTAGTTAAGTAGAGGTACCGCGATCAGAAAGTGAATAAGACCACGTCGTCCTCGTCTCTTATGTACGTGCCAACGGAGAAGCTTCGGTCAACGACCCGGTCTCCAGCGGACTAGAACCCGTAAGCAAACAGACGGCGCACGGTAGGTTCGCCACTTTCTTTCTTAGCCATGGAGCAGAAACTAGGTCGGGGACCCCAGAATCGCGTCGGTAGAATGTCGGATTCTCCACATCTCGCATTGGAGGAGTTGGTGATTACGAGGTTCCGTCGTGGGGGTGGATAGGTCCTGAAAACGGAATCTCCGCCCGCAGCTCAACTCCGACATCTACGTAGACGAGAGCGGCATCGGCTACTGCCGCATCTGCTCCTCGGGCCGTACATCCTCTTCCCATTTTATCGTCATTCGCCGGCTTGCCTCACCGGTCAATGATATCGGAGCGGGGGTTGATGCTGAGCGGTCTTCGCACAGGGTCGCGATCACAACTCAGGTTCGTAGATGAATACGCTGGATAATACATATCTTTCTGGATGTGGTAGGAGGTCCCTAATTTATTAAAATCAAATATTATTAGGGCATATTTAATTCCTTAATGTGTAAGTACAATGCTCTCTATAAGTACGTAGGGTTCAACCAAGTTATAAGAGCTCTACGCTCCATTTTCTTTTATAATGGACCAGTAATTTTCTAAGTAACAATACTAAAAGACACCTAGGCTAGGGGTTTTAGTCGAAAATAGATGGCTATCCGACGTAAGAAACGATACTCCTAAATTTCGACTAAATAATCAGGTGTACACTTTTAAGACGAGCAACCAACAGTATACTAAATGTGTTAGTTAATAAGAGTCAGAACTAGATCCCTCATCTATATTATAGGTTCAAATATCTAAGCATCTAGATATTACTCACGACCCGCCGAGGCAAGACTAACGGTACGGAGATAATCAACTGCATAGGCCGAAGAATCCTTTGCTATAAACTTATACCATCCTCTTTCCCCCGTCAGCCCTACATGACCAATACCGAGAACACACGGTAGTAGCGGGCGCCGCTAGTATTTCGCCAAGGAATGCAGAAGTGCCTGACTCGCCACTGCCTCTAGGCATAGCCTTGACTAAAGAGTGTTAAGTTACTAAAATATGTCGTGATTGTAACCCTCAAGGTTATATAGACAAATATAAGCATGGCATGTTAGTTGCCGGTAGAGACGTTCTATGCTAGATACATCATACGCTCCCTGATCCTTGGTATCCCCCTACAATAGTAAAGTTAGCCAAATATGCCTGACCTCATGGGTATAAGTAAAATATCGAGTTTATACTTCAGATTCCGGATATATTTATAGCTAAGCGCTTGGACGTTCTTAGGAATATAACGGAGATTAGGTGGTGTAGATGAACGTACACTGGTGATGCTAGGAGGGAATGAGTACCTATAGGCTCCTTGTCACATACCACCATCTCATCTACATCGACCTACCCTACGGGGTTCTACGATACTTAAAACTTATACCATACACGGGGCAGTATTGTATTTAATAGGCAGGGAACGCACAAGAGTCACATAGATCAAGAAATGAAATCTGTCTTAGTCAACAGAATAGATGATTTCTTTGTAACCATTTGTTGCTACCGGAGTTGACCGCTCCGTTGGATACTGCATAATTCAAGCAGCTCCCTTCTCTTCTATGTTGGATATGCGTCATAATGGGCCAAAACCGTCCCTCTATTCGAACGCCGTGCGGGTAAGTCTCTTGATCCAGTCCCCAGAGCTTCCCAAAATTCTAGTTCTCGGCTAGATCCAATCCTTTCCGAGAAATACCGTAAACAATGATGCGGGTTTCCTATTTAATCCGTACCGCAGATGCCCCTTTTCTCCCTAACTCCGGTTTATGCAAGTGTGTGATATGATACAAGTTTCCCTTCTCGTTCACAAAACTGATGTGGTTGCGTCTCCTGTTTTCGACGCTTGTTAACAACATGGCTGGCAGCCCTACCGCCCATGCAGCTTTCGAAACCAGTGTGACATGTTCTTCCATTTCTGGTGCTTTGCTTTCCGGTCTTGGTCTTCCCTGTCGGTTTCTTGCACTAGATTCCGAACTGAGGATTTGCACCGAAGGCTAGGGCTTTCGCTAAATTCGATTTCAATGGGTTCGAGGGATACCGGGTTGGCCGAATAAGATGCCGAAATAACCCGGTGCCTCGTAGACAAAGAAGATGATGCTGATGATGTGGAATTGCTTTGTGAAGCAAGGTCAATTGGGGTGAGCGTAGATGGCGAATCCAATACGGCTGCTAACGGACTCGCTTGGCTCCGATCCGGGAGGCTTACTTCCCAATCGCCTTTGAACCCTCGCTTATTCTTTGATTCTTGCCTAGGACTACTTCTGGCTCGGTTGCGTGTTTCTATCTTCGTGGCGTTCGACCTCTGTATGAAGCCAGTCCCAGTGGATGTCGCCCTCCTAGGTAACACGTTCGGTGTAAGCTGATCGCCCATCGGCAGGGCACCTGAGAGTTTCCGTCGGCTACCAGCGTTAGGAGCACTAGGCTTTGAGGCCATCTCCAAATTTACACTCGCAGACCGGTTCCGAGCTGATGCGCTTGCGCCTACCGGCGTGGTGGGAGAAGTCGGGGATAGGTTACCAAAATCTGCCGGCTTCCAATTAGGGGACCACCCGTGACGAAGTATTACCCATATAGCTGATATGGTAATAAAAGTTTTCTGCCAATCTTCGACTTGCAGAGTTGTTCGCTTAGGAATGTTCTCTCCGTTGGCGGGCGAAGTAGATGCAGATAACATAGGAGAAGTCGGAGGATAACGGCTAGCGGACTGCGAGACAGTTGTATAAGAGTCTAGTATATCGAGTGAAGAATTTGTTAGGGTGGCCATGATAGGATGGCGTCGGCAATTAGGATCGATTATGCTAAAGGTGAATTTGCAGTCGGGCACAGGTATCGTAGGCGTGAAACCTGGCGAGGTCGGCGTGACTGGCAAGGATTTAGTTGCCATCTGCTTGCGAACCCATCTGGCTGTCGTGGTGTTTCCATTCGAATCAACAGTGACGAAATCATAGGAACAGGAACCGACACCATTGAACCGTGGCGTTGCGGTCCAGACTGTCCCGTCGGCTAGCACGATTTCGGCTTTGTCTTCTGTCAAGACTGGACTTAATATCGCTAACAGCTCGCGGGACTTCAGGTTGTCGTCGTCACCGTCACTGTCTAACCCAGAAGCTTGCGCATCATAGTCTTCACTCTTGACCAGCATGATATCCCGGATACCTAACTCTCGCTTGATGCGGGCGATGAGAGGAAAGCGCTTCAGCAAAGGTACAATCAAAGGTCCAGCTACGGCAAAGGATGGAAATACGTCAATAGCTGGTCTTGGGCGCCTGTTGGCTGCTAACTGCTGCATCTGAAGCAATAGCTTGGGTCGTATATGTATTAAACGCTGCTTGCTGCCCAGCCTTGGAGGCGGGTGCGCGAGGAGGAAGGTAGTGCTTTTCCGCATGACTCTCCTCCGGTTGCGACGAGCCGAAGACGATACGCGGCTCGCGTCACTATCAGATGCAATTGAGCCTTCATCCTCGCTCATTGCTTCCAGCTTGGCCGCCGTCGAATCGCATCGGGGCTCTTGGAATTTCACAGTAGCGTCGGGGGTCCTAGGTATATATTCTGAAAGAGGACGAGGTCGCCGTAAATCAGGCGAAGTAGGTTCATTAAGTGAGGGTGAAGTGCTAGGGTGATACGAGGAAGATCGTTTTATAGGTGCTGCAAAAGCAGATCGCAGGAGAGAATTTCGTCGATGACCAGGCTGAGGGTTCGGCCGATTTGAATACTCATGGCCATGCAGGCTAGCTCCCGAATGCAGGAACATTGTGAGAGAAATTCCATCCAAGCTTCCACTTTCCGCAGCTTTGAGTTGGGGGGGAGCCTTTTACGACAGGCTCAAGTCGAATATCCAGGTAGTTGCCGGTTGGTCTCGACGAACAAGCAAGTAAGTCCTACGCTACCACAAGACCGATCATACTGTGTCTTATGGTATACAATCCTACAGCCCCCACAGATTCCAGGCTGACTTTTTAGGAATAAGACAGGGAAGGGGAATAAAAGAGGCTCAAGGGATATGGAATAATAGTCGTATATTCGCGGAGGCTGAGTTTTGAGAGGGATCCGGAGCCGTAAAGTAGGAGATGATCGCATACAACGTCGAAGCAGTGTTAAAGCGTTAGGTACATTAATAAGTACTTGGGTAGGTAGTTAACGCGGTAAAAGGTTATTGGGGGAGAGGTAAGGTAGATCAAGTGGAGGGCTGAGTCGTGGCCTGACAGGCTGAACGCTATTCGGTTCGTCCAGAAACGCGCGTATCGGCCAAGGATAGGGGGGGTTGGAGGTAGAGGGTTTCGAGGGGTAAAGACAAGCCAAGGATATGTGTATATATTCCCAAATATACACCCATAACATAGGTACATATATTAAGCATATATGTATAGGTAGGTATGGACATATATATGTACGGGAGCGGCGGTGGATCTTGATCGTTGTTAAACCATGTGCGTGCCCCGTCGGCTTGGTAAAGTCCCACTGCTTTCCACTGATTCCACTGCTTCAGCTTCAGCTCGCGTTCGGATACAGACCGAGCTTTTTCGCTAAGACCCCCTGTCGTCTGAAAAAAAGGTCGCACTAGAAAATAATCGAATCAGTCAGTCTCGTTAGATTTGAGCCGAGGCTGGATTCTAGTTGCTTTAGGTAGGTAGGTAGCTATCCAAGCTACAAAATATAAGTTACGGTATGTATGCACACACATACATGACATACATACGTGTAACGACTTGTTATGTAGCTTCGACGTTTATATTTTCCTTTTTTTTCTTTCTTTCTTTCCCTAAACCCGAGAACGGGCATAAACAGATTACAATTTTGTCAGCAAAAGAAAGAAAAAAGGGATCGTCAAGATTGCATGTGTAAGCTGCTAAGTTTAAATTAAAAAAAGAAATATACGATACATGATACGTCTAAAAGATAAGATCGTAAGGTACCTATAACAAGGGCAGTAGGAAATAAAAATGGCAGGCTAGGGGGTAGCACTGAATGTTGCAGTTTATTATTATTGTTATTGCGGCAGTAAACCATAATTTGTGGTTGGAATGGAAGAATGCACTTTTTTAATATTCCATGTCTGCATGTACCACAATGATGCGATTACGAAAAATCGGTATACAGAAATCGACAGGGGCGGAAAGATCAGATACAGTAGTGTCATCGGAACCTGGTTAGTCGGCAGTTAGTTATGCAGATAGCTCCTATTACAGTAGAGAGGTACCTAGCAGAGTTGTACACTTCCTCAGTTCTTAAGGTTTCAATGCTACCAGGCCTATGCACATACATAGTAGTAGTGTAGCAGTCTAGGCAGCTGTATTGGAGGCTCGATAGGCCGCCCCATAGGGCAGAAACCCCACCGCGTAGTTTTCGGCGTTCTAGGCTTCCATATTCTTCTCCCTTTAGTTGGTGTCTGCCCATAGATTCCTATTGGTCCGATGCATGTGCTCGGCACTGTATAGCCGGTCTGTCTGCTATGTAAGGGCCGATCACACCGATATATTCCCACAATGCATGTCTGCATGTGCTATCTTCCGTTCCTGTACCTAATGTATGTCTTTCTGTAAGTAATCGCCAACTTGGGTAATTGCTCTGTTGACGATGTCTTCATCATTTGATGCATTTACGATTTCAACTCATGACGAACCTACTGTATCCATAATCCATAATCCATAAACGGTAGCAAATTTCCGACGACGTCACATCAAAAGGTTAAAGATCGACAACATTTGTTCGTCTGCCTAAAGAATAAAGAATCTTGAGATAACTTGATAACTGCCTCAGGTACCTTAGACGTAGGTTCTTCACTACAACAGCAGACTTTGATATTATCCTCCTTATTAAACCTGCTAAGACAATAAAGCAAAAAAAGTCGAGACCAAAGCTGCAAGATGCAAGATATGTTGTCCCATCCACCTCGTTAGTTAGCCTGTAGCCCTCCCGCACGTGTATCCAATCAGGGCTTCGTGAAGGAATCCTATTCATATGTCGGTGAGAGTATAACATAATAGAAGGTCTGATGATCATGGAGCCATGTGCCTTGAATAGCTCAAGTTAGCAGTTCGTCTCCGTAATGGTCTCTTTTGAGAGTACCATAGAGTCGGCAACGATGTACAAATTCGGCCATCGTTTGTCCTCATATTCTCCGTTTGCACCGAGGTTCGATTACATAGGTACATGGTATTATCGAGTATCGAGGATGGTACTACCGAGATCCACGACAATATTCACAAGCGGCTTTCTCGGATAGTTACCTAGGTTAGGTATTACCTCTTATGTGCTGGTTATCCTAACCTTGCCAACAAAGATTTCCAACGCCTCCCGCAAACTAGAAAAAGAGGCTACTCCTAGCTTGCCGAGGCCGAAGTCCAAATGTCACAAACCCGCGAAGCACAAAACCCGCCCGGGTCAAGTAATGTACCAGCGCTCTAACCTAAGACAATGACGACATGCCGTGATTTCCGTCTAAATAGCATTCTGCCTGTGTAACTCTTACATCTGACATGTGTACCTAGGTAGGTAATGTACAATAGGTATGATATGTAGTTGACATCAAGGATCGTCCACTTATCATCATTTATGATAACGTGGCTGCGGCCCAGGTTTATCTCATCTTGGAACTACATTCGCATTCGCTTATGCGATGGGAATACCTAGAAATAATTAGATGCACGCGCTTCAAGCCGTTATGCCTCGTGCATGTTTGATTCTATCAATATATGCATTGAACAGCCACTGCAAAAGCCACAAAAGCCAGGGTTTCGCACATTGGACATTAACCATCACATCGGGGAGTCGTTTAGGATAAAGACTTGTGCCACTACGTAAGCCAAGGTAATAATGACCATCATGGCGGTGCTCGGGAGTTGTCTCATTGTCAGCAGATGATTCCTTCATAATTTCCATACGCAATACCCTCCAGAGTATTCGTATTCGTATAAGTGAGATAAGGGGTGTTATCTAATCGCACGATTATCTAAGATAAGACAGGCCCATAATTAAATCCAGCCACACCCAGGCTCAAATCATTGTGGCTCGGGAATTCCAACCTTCCATCCATCCATTCTAGCCCCTGTCCCCTCTTATTCAATGTTGGTACCTAAGGTACGTAGAAACAACAACTCGTAGCCATCTTTACTTTTCAACCATGCCCTCTCTCGATTCTAAAAATCCTATTAGATCACTAGTTGGCTCATTTCTCGCCTGGAAATCACTACTTCTACTTATTGTTATCGGGAGTAGCGTCGGTCCAGCTTACGACACCTCGAGTACTCTACTATCCCCTGAGATAACTTCATCCCACGAACCCCCATTTGACTTGGCTACAAAGCTAACACGATGGGACTCTATTTACTTTATACAGGCCTCTCGTCGAGGCTATATGTTTGAGCAGGAATGGGCATTTGGCACCGGGTTTCCAACTGTCATCTCTTATCTTAGTCAAGGTCCTTAATCCTCTTTTCTTATGTGATACTATCCATTACGCCCGTTTTATATTCTGACTCGTTCCAATAGGACTTTCTAGCTTAGGAATTCAGGCCCATGATTCCCTCGAGCCACTTATCGGGATATTGGTAGCTCACACATCCCATCTGCTCTCTGTGCTTGCCTTGTATCAGCTCGGACTCGTTGTCCTAAGAAATCAGCGGCTGTCATTTATCGCGGCCCTACTGCATATCCTGTCCCCAGCTGGGCTTTTCTTGTCAGCTCCATATAACGAGAGCACGTTTGCTTTTCTATCTTTTACCGGCTGCCTCTTCTTTGCGAAGGGTTTACTTGGGCCAAAGCGGACCTTTGCCCACGATGTAAGCTTGGTCGCTTCAGGTATGTGGTTTGGCTTCGCCACCACATTTCGTAGCAATGGCCTATTCAATGGGATCCCATTCGCAATTGCACTGGCCCATGAACTCACTATGCCACCCACTCTATCTAGTATTCGACGACGATTTGCCCTACTCTTGGGAGGTTTGGCCATAGCAGTTAGCTTTGTGATTCCGCAACTTGTTGCATTTCAAATCTTCTGCTCCGTTCCTTCAGGTACCAAGTTAAGACCTTGGTGCACAAGCGTGTTTCCCAGTATTTACTCATTCGTTCAAGCGCGCTATTGGTTAGTAGAAAGTCGTTCCTTATGTTGACGACGCTGACACCAGGGACAGGAACGTTGGCTTTCTCCGCTACTGGACTCCATCAAATATACCCCTTTTCTTACTCGCTGCGCCAATGATTTACATTCTTATAACATCAAGTCTAGAACTCATCAGACGGCCTCTGAGTATCGCATCTAAGGAATCCATTCCCGGTGACCCCGCTCATCTAACAGTACTAGTCCGTTCCATGGCCATATCCCAGCTCATATTAGCTGCTTTATCCATCACAAACTATCACATCCAAATCATCACGAGGATCTCATCGGGATATCCACTTTGGTACTGGTGGCTGGCAGGGCTTATTACTGAGAAAAAGACTTCAACATTTGGGACAAACATCGTGAGATTTATGATCATGTACGCCGCCATTCAAGGAGCTCTCTTTGCCTCCTTCCTCCCTCCAGCCTAATGCACATCACGTGTTGCCGCGTACTCTGTTGGTGAACCCCAGGTTCCAACCTATATAGTCGTCGTTTCTCATTTATCATAGTATATAGACCAGAAAGCATAACATCATCATATCGTAGCCACCCTATAGCCAGTTCCGTCGAAGAGATAGCAGTTCTCCATACCAATTATCGCGACCCATAGCCTCCAGGGGGTTCTAGCTCGTGATCACAATATAAACATATAATCGCAAGGCAAGAAAGTTGTTTCGTAGCAGGCACGTTCTCTCCCCTTTTAAGTGCAGGCAAGGTATGATCTTTTACATAAGGCTATTGCAAAGAAGCGCCTTCTTCCTCAACACCACGATAAACGTAGATATCATCCTCTGGTAGTATTCCAAAGGAATTTGAATCTCTAACGGCAAGCGCCGCCTTCTATCTACGACGCGACTAGTTGGATCACCACGTTACTAACACCTTGCCGTCGAAACAAGACAAGGACCTTTCCCTTTACACATATCTAGACACATACCCAGGATATAGTATCGTCTAATTCACTCAAAAGGCCTCCAAATTAGGTAGACACTCTTCTCCGGCGATCTAGGAACGGCAACTGCCGATATTCTATTCACGCCACACCAACGCAAGACTCACGATCTTTTGACGTGTATAGGAAAGTGCGCCGATAACGAAAACGCATTCTACACCTCCTGCCCAAACATCACTTCTAATATATTAGGCAATCTAAGGGTTCCTCTTCAAAACGCACCTTCTATTATTCTATTTCTTAACAACACTCTCCTAAATATTCGATTACCAAGAACCAGTAATTCTACAAACTGCACACTCACTCTTAACCCATAAATACTACGCACTACCAACCGTATCTTATATTTTATCCCATCTGCTTAGGTATATATTGCCTAATCCTTGACAGAGACTTTCGGAAATTCCCCTTTTACAATATCCACCACATCATCCCCAACCCAAGAAAGCACTCAATAACCATGGCGCATTCTGAGCACCCTCGTTCCTCCCCAAATCGTGCACGCGATCTTCGCAATAGCGGAAACACCAGCATGGAATCGATGCTTGCACCGGATGTCCAGGACTGGCTTAAGCTTACCGGCTGGCACGAGATTGACTACCGTGAGAAGAAGCTAGCAGATTACCGAAACACCGACACTGGAGAGGAGAAATATGACACAGGCAAGGCTAAACTAGCTACGGATGTTATCAAGAAGGACCTTGACTCTATTCTTGCCGATACCCCTCAAGATTCGTCACCTGCGCGGGTACGTCTCACTGAACCTGAAGGCTTGAAGGATAGTATTGAAGTGCATCGTGGCAGGGGTAGCAAAGACCTTGTTGTTCCCACGACCCATGCCCGTTCCGTGTCACCCCTTCGTTTCCACCACCATGAACATGACAAATACCGTATTCGTGGTTACTCACGAGTCTATTTTAATGACTGCGATCGGCCCTTGACACCTCGCGGGTCGCCTTTACGTTATATTGTTCGGCCGAGCGGTCGTCCTGCACACACTACTGAGAGAATCGAGAAGTATGACAGTCCAAACAGGGAGCGAGTAGACGATCAACGAGATTTGACCCGCGAGATGATGCACTTACGTCATCCTAAGCAACTTGTTCTTGAGGGCAATGGTGGTAGGTCTTACCCCAGATTTCTGAGGATATGTACTGCTTCTTCATAATAGATTACTAACGGTTGCTGCGCTTTGTAGAGGTCTGCTTCTTTGTGATGAGATCGTACAGTTGGTCTCACGTCTACGACTCGATGGTAACTTGTATCCCCGTACGCATACCGACGATTCAGAAGAAATAACAATTTAACAGGAGGATGGTCTATGGGCTACCCAGCGTCCCAATGCGGAAGTTCTAAGCAAGGCCTTTGCCAGCGGCAAAACTGTGGTCCTCTTCTTCGCCGTTAACAAGTCTCACGGTTTTCAGGGCTATGTCAGTATTTCCAGCGTGACCATTCCAGCACTTTTTCGTCCTCCCCCTTTCCATTGCTTTCTTTCTTGCTCCCTAAATTTGCATCCCCTTGTTCTGCGTTGGCTAACTGACCCTACGTCCTTAATGTAGGCCGTCATGAAGTCACTTCCCTCTGCGGATATTCGCCCTATGTGGTGGTACGGAGTCAAGTGGAACATCTCGGAGCCGTTCAAGGTTGAGTGGATTAATACGATGCATGTCAACAGTAAACACGTAGTGCATATCTCAAACCGTCTCAACGAAGACCTTCCGGTTACGCGAGCTCGTAACGGTCAAGAGATCGACGAAAACGCCGGCCGACAAATGGTTTGCATCCTCGAGTCCCGTGGTGTAGAGGAGTACAAGCGAGCCAGACGAATTGGTTCTCTTTCTAAGCAATAAGCTTATGGCCCTAATTTCGCACAAGTGACGCCTTCAGCAGACTTTCGATCTTATTTCGCTACTTAAGTGGTATTAGGCGACTGGATTCTTCACCTTTGCTGCACTAACTAGAACGAGAAGACGGGAATTGGTGTCTTTTAACCTTTGACATCGCGATGCTTAACTCTTCAGTTATCATAACCCTCGTATACGACGATTGGGTCACTCAACTCTCCGGCACTGCCTGATACCGATGCTTTATGCGGAATGACTTTCTTGCTATCATAGATGTTCTGTTCTATCATATGAACTCTTACAAGACTTCTTCAGACTATAGCTTCTGAAAATGGCCTACGCGACAAGACGTCAGAATATCACGTGTGATGTCTCCTGATACTAAACATCTATGGACATGGCACCAGGTAGTTAAGGAAGACCTGGAGGATCACCATCATACATGGATGATAGATCGCATCATAGTAATCGGAGATTTTCTTACATTCTATCGGAAACTACTGATATAAGACTTTGACATACGTGCCGCTTGCATACTAGTAATCTGGACCATCGTAGAGACCACTACGGAACTGGTTAGGGTGATGATACTAGGAGGCAATGAGGCATTCGCTTCTACTATGTACAGCCCACTAATCAATATTCTTTAGTCACGCAATAAACTGACGGGTACGTGCTTCCGAAATGATGCTACTAGTCATCATGTATTTTTAGTCACGATGTATATTACTTAGCGGATACCTGCTAAAGAAGATTAACGAACCTCCCTGGTTCTGGACTTGACGAAATCACGGGGCTACTCAGCTAGCAAACATAAATCCTTTCGGCCGGTTGCCGGCATCGTGTCGGAAAAGCCCTACAACTCTTTCTCGAATACCGTCAATGCTTTAATGATATCATGGAGATATCAGATCTACAATTAATTTTAATGATCGAAATGATAGGAAGCTGTGTAAGTGGCTTAGCGGCTCAACTAGGATATATCACTTTTACGCCAACATCGTCATGCGTAGTACAAATAGGTACTATTAAAGATGTGCGGAGAAAAACTTAAGTACCTACTGAAGGCGAAAGGAAAAAAAACAACTTTTATACACAAACCGCCGCCTGCGAGTCATACTTAATACGCCAGTAGTCCTTATAGTCATTAGACTCTTACGCCAGCTACGAACTAGTCGTTCTCGTATCAATTCGAGGAGAGATATTGCGTTTGCTAGTTCGTGGCGACAGCGTCGCCGGACACTATCCCATACCGGTAAGCTCGGGTGGTCGCCGCAAAGGGCTACGAGTCTCGTCGTTTGCACGAATTAATTAATTAATTAACAATACTGAGGAATTCTCAGATTCGTTCGTCAGCTGGGGGCTTCGTCGGTTTCCTGCAGAATTCTCGTCATGCTTTTTTTGGAATCTTCCAAAGTTCCACAGATTAGATTGACGTTGAGGCGAGCATGGCAATATATGTCGTATCACCTCTGGCACCGCCGCCTCAGGTTGAGACATCTGCAGTGGCCAGCCGCAGGTATTAATCTATAACTTAATTATTGTCTTGGTCGATGCGAGAGACCGTGTGACGAAAACGAGGATGCCATGTGCGAGACGTCCGTGGACTATTTTGGCTGAGATTAGTTCCACCATCCCATGATCCATCACAAGTCCCAAGTGCACGGTTCTAAAGCTGGAATCTATGCGTTAACTCTAGGTTAGCAACCTGGCCGAAGACCGACAAGCCACCATTTAAGGCATAGGGGCCACTTTGTGGGTGCTCGGACTTCGATTCTATTTACCGACAATTGGGTTGATGTTGGTGTCAGATCTTTCTCATCAGCTCTCTTTCAAGGTTACCGTTGTCTGAGACAGCAAGGGTTGAGGCTGATGAGGCTGGTGAGGCTAGATTCCATGTTGAAAGGGTTTAAGCATGATCCTGGTCGTTTGTGGAATGGATTCGTTAACGACAATTAGTGTATTCTGTAAAGACTTGACCACACTTGCAAAAGAAATAATACTAGTCAATAAAAAATGTATAATTACTAATAAAAAACTGGAGGATTGTTTCTATGTATGCTGTTGAGCCCGCTGCTTGTGTTTGTATTCCGTAATGATATTCTCTCGACCATTGACGCTGACTTCCATGAACCTTGCCGTTTGTCTAATTTAGCGGTAGACAGCCGTTTTCTAATAAATCGACCATCTGATCTTTTATTTCGCTCTAACTTTATGATTGATTAAACAACTCTAACTTAGGGAGCTGAAATTCTGCTCCAGTTATTGTCATTTACATCGGTTTAATCCGTACACCATAACAATTTTGAAACTTTTCCCTGATACTTGCTTGCCCTGAACCTTTTTATTGTTTTGATCGTCGTGGGACGTTTGATTATGTAGGCAGCTCCACGTTGCATTCTATGCAGCTTAACACAACCGTACCTTACATATAATTGCGGTCTAGATGCAATACGAAAGCCCTGCAGGAAAGAAACCTGCTACTTTGTAACAGGGGCCTGGAGACAGGGGTCTGCGAAACCCCTTGCCCCCTCTTTCATAAACCGGTCGTAGCTTGAAGGGCTGGGCTATGCGAGGTGGTCCGGCTTCTCCGGTGGGTCGACCGTCGACCGGCATGACGGCTCATTTGACTTTTTGTAATCTATCTGTATGTCACTTGGGGCTGCTTTTGGTTTGGTGTTAGTTCAACCCAGTCTTCTTTCGTGCCATCGTATCGGTGGCTTGAAGAGACGTACTGTATCTGTGGTGTCTGTGTATGCACACGTGTGAGTGGGTAAGAAGGTGTTTGGGAACATAAGCATGGAAAAACTTATGGAGAATAAGCATAAGTATCAGCAATGTGTTTGGGAGGTATTGATTAACTTATCCCCACTGAAAATTGGCTGATGGGAGGATCCATAATACTTTTTCATGCATCCAATAAACTTCGAAAAATTCGCTGAATGCTCAAAAGCACCTCTTGAGGTGCTTTTCGAGGCTGATCAAATCGCTTATACCTAATTTTCAGCGCATTATCCGCTAAATGCCCTATAATTACAGCATGTTTAGTGAGAAAAATATAGCGCATTTAGTGGCCCTTTAAAATGCATCTTTAGTACCTATCGGATATGCTATAATATAGCGCATTAATAGCGACTAAAAGCGCTATAACCGTCGTTAGCGACGACAAGGTTGGGAATAGCCTCAACGTGTAAGCTAATAAGCCAAATTTATAAGCATAAGACCACAAACACTTAATAGCTTATATACATTGAGGTTAGCGTTGATTCGTCCAAATTACAGTGGGAATCGCCCCACAATCGAGACACAATTCAGCCAACTTATGTGTCAGGGTTGGCACGAGCCATAAGCAAAACACCGCTTATGGTCCCAAACAGCCTCTAAGGGGGGACAAGCTTCTCCTTGGCCCATCTAACCACATAGACTCTAGCTAATAAAGGGAACACATATAATAAAATAAGCTATTTACTGTTCCTAGTAATACGGCATTAATGAGTTCGGGGTGGCATCAGGATGCATACATATGCAAGTGTACCTACATACATACCCTCCGTTCGCATATGCAGATGTGCAAATGTGCCAATAAATTGCAATAAGTTGCGACATGCCTACTGTATGGAGAAATACGTCTCTTGGATTCTCCAATTTTAATATCCAGGGAAAAAAAGTGTCCGTGTCGTGACAGGACCATCGTTCCAGTCCCTTTTTGTTCCTGTTTCTCCCCTTCTTACTTATGACACTCCATTTTCTTCACGCACGTATGGGGTTGTGTCTACGAAGCTGAAGTAGGGATTGGACGAGGGTCTCTTAAGTTTTGGGAGCAGAAGCCGACGGGAGAAAAGCGATCATCACGATCCTTCATACCGACTTTTTTGGGGTTCATGCGGGACACTTAATTATTCGAAGCTGTTTGACGAACATACAAGTTAAATCGTGGTCTTGTATCTTCGCCAATCCGGTAATTAACTTGTCGACTTCGTATCACTATTCCTTCTCGACATACGCGCGCTACTGGGATATGCAATGCTAAGCATAGTCGGAACTTTTACTTGTAGGATATGAGAGGAAGTTGCTTTGACATGCCGACTAAAGCATACTTGAATCTGACGCCCTGATCGACCGCCGACACTGCGACTGTTCGATAATAGGCACGGAATTGGTCCCTTCGTTTCAGCTCACGGTAACAATCCGATTGTCTTGGCATCTGAAGTTTGTAGCACATGTCTATTTCCTTAGAGACATTGTCGTGGGAAAGACAAGAGGCGGGAGATAGAGAGACTTGGGGTTTAGCACCTGATTCTTTGATCCTGTCGCTTTAGGCACGAACAACGAGCTTCATTTCGAAGCTTGACTTATTCGACCCTGTTATCGACCTATCGTTTGTGTGGTAGATTATTCCTCGAAAATGGGTCATAAATCTAAATTTACGTTCCCCATGCCGGGACGCTCAGCGAAGCAGACACCCGCTGCGGCGGTCTCGAACTCGCTCTCGAAAGCAGAAAGGATTTTGGGAACTAGCGGAACGAGAGATCCTGGCCGATCGTGGGAAACAGAATCGACTGGCGGCATCAGTATATCGATATCTGAGAGTAGTGCTAGTCAATCTGGTGCCCAGGACGAAGAAGAGGATGGATACAGCAGAACGACTTATGGTAGAGCTCTGTGGGAGGATGAATCGGAGGCGCTCCCACGGCGGTTGCGTAGTACTAACGGCCTTTTCAGTAAGGGGTTAAAGCCAAAGAGATCAGCCGTCACCCTTGGTGCTCGTAGCCGGGATGCTTTGACAGACGACACCAATGCTCACCGGCCCCAAACGAGTTCTACCGTTCATTCATATTACGAATCGGATAAGATGCCGCTCTCAATATCGCAGCAGACATCAAATTCGGCGATGGCCAAGGGACTCCCGACGAAAGCTAACGCACTGTTGGATATCGACGGGGCACTCTACGGCAAGGGGCAGCCAAAGAAGAAGCCATCTAGGTTAGATTTCTCAAAGCTAAGATTACGCACTCGCAAGGAACATCATGCGGACCCCAATGGGGTTGGGCCCGTCTTAGGAAATAACTATGTGATGAAATCCCCATCTGTCATGTCACATACGTCGCATTCTGTAGTCTCGCTGACGCGATCGCCTACGAGCCCCGGAGGGAGTGAACAGACCCCGAGGCCGGACCTAATAATCCAATCTCAACCTCCGGAAACATCGACACGACCGGGCCGCTCGAAAGTGATAAGTAATGCCAGTACACTGCATCAGCTCTACGATCATTATGAGCAAATGTCGTTTCGGCATGCTGGAGCGTTGAAAGAGGAGGACGAAGAAGAAGAAGAGATAGGTAATAAGGGCCAGTTGGACCAGGAACATCTCCTGCCTCGGACGTACGAACCAACAGTCTCAGACGTGTCTCGTGAAGATATGATGACGCCGCTACCGAATTCATCGCTTAGGGACCCGAACTCCAGATGGAATCACAGCCGAAACACCTCACAAGCAAGTAAGGTCACAGCTATGAGAGCTGAGACACCGAGTACTTTACAGATACGCCCATCGTCGAGGAATGAATATGCTGCAAGTGTATCAAGTCGCCATACGCGGACCTCGAAAGCTACGCCGTCAATCATAAGCACTATGGATTCCGATAGGCAGCAGCAGAGCGTTTTGTCGCTCACTGATTCGGAATCTGACGAAGGGGAGACCGCATATTCTGGACCGGGTTCATCTCTGCGATCTTACGATAATAGCTTTCGTGATGATTCTAGCGTCGCTTCTAGCCAACGGCAACGGAGCACATCGCGGCTTTCTATCAGCAGCCACTCGACTAATCCCAAAAGAGCATCATATGCGCAACTCAACGACTATCTCACCATTCCCCATGCCTCTCCGAAAACCAAGAGCACCCGATCACCGTCACCTAGTACCCTTCACTCCACTAATTCATCTTTAAGCACGGCGACTCGAGTCTCTTTGCCTATCCATCACCAAGACCCTCAACCCCAAGGTGCTCGCGGGTCTGTTTCGACAGTAAACACCCTAGGCTCCATTTTGTCTCCGACCTACAGTACCCATACCCATTATAGTGTAAAGGAAGCGAGAGCGATCGCCTTCACTCCATACGCTTCTACAGCAGAAGCCGCATCATCAGTTTCGGTGGATCGAATACCAATCAGCTTAAATCACGCGCTCGCACAGCAAGGAAGACAGCGTGGGTCGCAGAATTCTCATACTTCAGACCAGCCAACACCACCACTGTCGCCAACTAGCGTGGAGTTCTATAGGGAATCGCCGGAATCTTCACGGCGAGAATCTACTGTAAGCAAAGCTAGCGAATCGCAGAATGGGCGGATGATGGCGGTAACGAAACAAGAAGAGATGCTTCTTGCTGCGCTGCGGAAGAAGAGGGCTAGGATGCGGGAGAATATAATTGCCGAGCTTGAGGAGGGTAAGAATAGCCCTGGAGGTGCTAGTCTTGAGAATGTTGATCTTGAGCAATTAGCATCGGCGCATTTGAAAGATGCCGAGAGACAGGCGACTAAAGAAGTCAGGGAGGCTCGTGCCAGGGCAAAACAATCTAATAATGTTCCAATGAGATCGTCGTCACTCGTTGGGCGAGCTGGTCGGAGTTCTAGTAGCGGGCACGGTCGAGTGTGTAATCATTCTAATGGACCGCGCCGCATGGAGGCGTCACCATCGGCTAGCTATAGAGAGCCGGCAGATAGAGCCCCTTCCCGAATGCGAGCCTCTCCCGGGCCCGAGTCTCGACCAACCGGCAAATCCCGTCACGAGCGGGTGCTTCTCTACCTAGATCGACCGATTGATAATACCGATGTGATCGACGAGGCGGAACCGAGCCCGGATTTGAGCGAATTCATGGAGGACGACTTGGAATTCCCACCCGGCGAGCGTCGAAGCAGGATTCGATCGAAACCCAGCAGTAGCCCGTACGGATCATCCTACAACAGCCGAGAAACAAGCGGCCGGCCACGACCTGACCCGAGGAGTATCTCGATTAAGAACCTACCGAAGGGCAGCCCCCCAATCGATGAGGATATCGATGCCGATGATATAAGCTTCGACGACTTCCCAATGGTGGGCGGCCGACCCAAATTTTCTACCCTCAAGCCGGTGCCGGAGAAGGGCATCCCTAGACCGGATAGTCCCGTTTCCCCGGCAGACGGGCTCTTACCACCGTCTACTCTTGGTCATAAGAAGGGGAAGAAGAGTGCTGTGAGACTGAGCGCCGTGGGCCAGATTAATTCACCAGTGCCTTGGTGGGGAGACGACGACTGAAGAGAGTTATAATTCGTTCATTGCTAAGGACTGCATTGGCAACGATCACTACTACTTTCATCTCTTCCCGAGTTATCGAGCTGGTATAACAGCTCACGTCACAATTTCCCTATGTTTTCGAAATATGCATGCACGTAAATGGTTGTTTGTTTGGCGCTTGGGTTTTTTTTTTTTTTTTCACGACTGTCAGGCAAGTGAGTTCGGGTGGGAAATCACACGGGATTCATATCGAATATACTGGGAGCTCGGCATCACTGCTTACGACTAATACACCACACCTACCTAATACTATTACTATCTTGTCTCCTTCATCTCAACAAGATTCGGAACAATGCGATGTTATCGGAGGGCGCGACGGTCAAAAATCTAATTTTTCGAAATCTGTTTTGTCGTTTCTAACTAGTTGGATGTTACAGTTAAAAGACGGGCTTTGCGGCGCGGTCTGGGCTTCAATGGCTACCAGGGATAATCATATTATAAGGGAAAAGAGGGAGAGAGAATTCAGCTTACTTGGTTGGTTGCTTTCTTGCATCGGTGTACTACCACGGGGAGAGCTATATGTAATATCAGGGATCGAGTGGGGTGACGGAAGGACTGCGTACGATTTTATGTGCAACTAGGCGATGCGTGTTTGTTGGGTTTATTTATGGTATGGGTGTGGTGGTGGTGTGTGTGTTATGGTGCATGAAACATTGGAGGAGCCCTTACGATTCGGATTCGAATTCATCGCGATGTTCACGAAAGGGTATCATATTCCTCTTGTTAGCCATTTCTCGCTCTTGAGGACACACAAGACGGAGTAATAGAAAGAAATGAAAATACATAGGTAACTATAGAAAATACAACTGTGGACTTGCTGTACATGTATGTGTGTGTTTGTATTTGTGTTTGTATATGTGTTTGTGTATGTGTGGATGTAAATTTGATCCTCCAAAATTCATTGGCTGGCGGAGTGATTGTTATGGAGGGGGTCATAAGCGGCATTAAACCGTTTGAAAACTTCAAGGAATGTCCAATAGCCAGTTTGGCCGAGGTATGTTTTTACAAAGATTTCATCGCAACCTGTTCACACGCTAATACCTTGCAGTGGTCTAAGGCGGTGGTTTTAAGTCTGATTTAAAAGATCTTGAACACCATTATCGAGAGATGCGCAGGTTCGAACCCTGCAGCTGGCAATTCATTTTTGTAAATTTTTATTTACTCTTCTTTGTCTTTTGGAGTTTTTTTTAGGGGAGGATTTTTTCTTCTTCTTTTTTTTTTTTTTGGTACTTCCTCTTTTCTATTATGCACGTGTTGATTTTTCTCTTGCTCAAGCTCTCCTATCTGAAATAGCAGGTAAATCATTCTACAACATCGCGATGATCTAACAGTGCATCGACCACGTTGAAGACATCGATTGGCATTCACTTGAGCTGTGGATCCGTAAAAGATCCAAGCCCCGCGAACCACGATCTGACCTAATAAAATACCCGCAAATCGAAGCTATTCGGTTCTTTTTCTCTAAGGGGGTGGGAATAATAATATGACTTGCAGTTGGGACTGTTAGGATAGGTAGGTACCTAGGCTACTAATCCTTTCGCATATATGGATTTTAGTGATGCAGGTAGAACAAGAAATACATCAGTTTCTTTCCCGTTCACCCCGCATCCTTCCTTTTAGCGCCGTCTTCTTGCTCACGGGAGCTTTGCAAGTCATGACGATACTTTACAGTCAAGCTTTTTTTTTTTTAGAGAGGAAGTGAAAGTTATCCGCTAGATACTCTAGACTGGCATAGATGATTGCAAATTCATGCGTTGATATCATGGGGCCATGACTTGATACTAATGGTGTAGAAATAGTAGGTAGATAATGAGCTCAGATAATACCCACCCGCGCAATATCTAAAGCCTTGGATATAATGTAAAGTCCTTGTAAAGCAACCGCACTAACACCAATACGTTTAAGAAGAAGAAGGAAAAAGGTTAAACGCCTTCATGCTAGCGGTGTGTAAATCGATTTGAAACATGCGTCGTTCGAAGTGACCGGAGGAGATCAAGAACCTGGAGCTCTTTTTGGATACCCCCCCCACGAAAATCAGATCGCTCCGTAACGATCACGGAAGCCGAAAGAGGCCAAGGCGCAACCAACTAATAACAAGCTAAACGGACTGAACTATACATAAGAGGTAATATACGTGTCATCGGAACAATACTGACTTTAATTAAATAGCCCCGGATATGAAGACTACCTAGTGTACGGCGGAGTTCGGGGAACTCAAACGGATACTAACTATTCCTCCGTGGGAAAACTCGGTATTATCGTTTGCTACAGCTTGAACCGTCCACATGTGGTTGGTTCGGTATCCAGGTACGTAACACGATGCATCAAGGCTAGAACAGGATCTGGCGGTATTCCACAATTATTGCGACCTATTTTAGTACCTATTATTTGCAGAATCGTGGTGGTACCCTGTAGTGTCCAGGCACAACATAGCTCGAGCCTTGATGATCCTTACGTATTGGGGGAAAACTCGAGCGCCTTTGATATCATCAACCTATGCCAACTTATGTATGGTCAGGCCCTAAATAAGTAGCACAGGTACCCGTAGCCATGACAGCACATACGCAGTTCTACGGCCTTTTGCTGAACAAGAACTTTTGCAAACCCTTTTGTTCCCCTTCTGCCTTTTCATACTCACTTTTCCAACCTAATCTAAATACAGCTTCTAAAGTTGACTGCTATATGTCAAGTTGTCTAAGTTGACTTGACCCCCGTTGACACCGAGTGTCACAGAATCTTTGCTTGCTACACTAAGTGGTGTCACATTCAGGGGTTGAGAAGAGCTTAATAGGTCTGGTCCCATTTTGGGAGTGACCTGGATGTGGGTGGTTGAAGCGCCTCCGCCCAAATCGGCAATACCTTCAATGACTCTGCATCTTTTTCAATTTATTTAACGAGACGCGACGCATTGAATACTGTCTTCAATCCAAGTTTCATTTTTCTTTTATTGACGACAACCGACACGCGATTACGAATTTCCACTATTATTGCGGCAATTTTATAACAGGAAAAGATTTTCGCATAGAGCTTTTTGAGACATCAATCAGCTAATTCAGTCATTATTTAAACAAAAACTTCGACCGGTTAGGAGGGGCTTAGAAAGAAAGGGAAGAGAAAACACCAGCGAACGAGGTTTTCGCTAATTTGGCTAAACTGCGGTCATAACTTATTAACCATCATGGCTCTCCTCGATGGTGCCCCGCAACCCGCGGGAGGGCCTCTTCTCTTCGGCGTGCCCATGAAGCAGCTTTCTCTTATTACGGTATGTGCTGGGGCGGTTGGAAGAGGTATCACCTGGCGACAGCGCAGTATGGCTAACATGTCACCACTCTTAGTTAACTTTCCAAAACTCAGTGCTGATCATACTCATGCATTACTCCCGAATGATGCCTCCGAGCGGCGACCACCGATATTTCACGTCAACAGCTGTGTTCTTGACCGAAGTGATGAAGTTGGCGATTTCTTTAACCTTCGCCATATACGAAGTTTCGAGGAACCTAGCACCCTCGACGCCCGCGACCGTCATATTCGAGCAGATATTCAACTCGGTTTTTTCGGGTGACGGCTGGAAGGTAGCTATCGCAGCGACGCTATACACACTGCAGAACATGTTACAATATGTCGCAGTAGGGAACCTTGATCCGGTCCATTTTCAGATTCTGTACCAACTCCGGATTCTTACGACTGCGATATTTACTGTGACGATGCTCGGCCGATCCGTGACCGTGAAGCGTTGGGTTTCTCTCATTATTCTCACCACGGGCGTTTCGGTCGTGTGTATCCCATCCTCGAATTCGAAAGATAGCTCGTTCATGATCCACGACATGACGGATCACTTCTTCCCTCGTTCGGTACATGAGCTTGGCCAAGTAGCGAATGGAATGGGCGACGTGGCGAGGGAGCTCACGAAGCGTGGCATGGAAACCATAGCCGAAGTTGGCCAGGCTCTTGCGAAACGTTCTGCGACATACGAAGGAATCGAGGAAGATCAAAATACAGCGCCCGTAATGAACTACTCGATCGGACTGTCGGCTGTATTTGCTGTAGCGGTCATTTCTGGCTTGACGGGGGTCTACTTCGAGAAGGTCCTTAAGGACACGGAAAATCCTGCTTCTGTCTGGACTCGCAACATACAGCTGTCGTTCTATTCGCTATTTCCGGCGCTGCTGGGAATCGTATTTAAAGACGGCGAAGAGATTGCGAAGCATGGGTTATTCGATGGGTACAACTGGATTGTGTGGGCATTGATCATCCTACAAGCGTTCGGCGGTGTGCTCACCTCGCTTTGCATCAATTACGCCGACAACATTGCCAAGAACTTTGCTACGAGTATAAGCATTGTCATAGGCTTCCTATTTAGTGTATGGTTCTTCAAAGTTCATGTTACACTAACGGTATGTTTTACATCATCCAGTAATCTCTATTTTATGCGAAGCGGTTCGCTGATTGCTATTCTTAGTTCCTCATTGGTACTGCTTTGGTACTCGTCTCGACCTTCCTCTACACAGGTCCTGATCGGAAGCGCGGCCGGCCGCCACCGATCAACATTGTCAACTTTGAGAAGACGACTATCGACCCGATGAATACGCCAAGGTACACGGACGACAAGCTAAGCGTTCCCAATCCGCTTGAGAGCATGAAGGGGATGGGTCTCTCGACCTCGCGCCCTGCTTCACCACTGCGATTCCACAATCGTGTGCCATCTTCTCAGGGGAAGAACCGGGACGAATGAGCGTATATGAATTATGGACTACTTAGACAATAGAGGAATACGGAGTGGCGGTCTCTTGGGAGTATGAGAAGGTACTGCTTAAGATAAGTGCCGAGCCGAAGTTGGAACGAGGCTCCCTTCTCGTATACGGGGGACTGACTATTAGATGCATTATAAGATACTGGTCAATCTTGATAATTGCACAAATCCAATTGAATTGGAAATTGCAATGATACCGTGTGCTTTGTGCATATGTACTAGTTACATACCTAGGTAAATATTCTTGTCGACCCATTTCTGCTTTCAATTGTAACCATGTTGACGCTCCATGAAGATGTCTAACCCCTATCCGAAGAGTCACGTGGCATCGAGGTTTCTCCTTTAATTTATAGTCGGAAGGAGCAGGCAAGATGTTACATGTCATAACATGTCCGCTCACCCTGCCTCCTATTTTAACTCGAGGTAACTACCATCCTGAAGCAGAATTAGATAATCAAAGTTTTAGGACGCCTATGCACTTGCGTTCTATATACTTCCGTGCAGGTGCTTTCCTCCCTTCTTCAACTTCAAATCTCTTCATCACGATTGATCTTTTCCGGGATCTCTAAGTGTGTTCCTATTCTCGCGAATATCGGCCGGCATGTCGACGCCTGGCCAACATCGGCCGTTGTCTTTGTATTACTAGAAATTCTCGTAGTTTTATTTGTTATCTCTGTATCTTTGAACATTTGTGGGATCCACGAGAAGCGCCATTCCTACGATCAGCGCCATGTCTAACGGAGCAGAGCCGGGCAAAGGTAGCCATAACTATCGCCTCCCGTACACATCAGCGCATGATAGGCATATCCAGAACATCATTGACCATACCACTACTCTTTTCCCGGACTACGACTATCAATTTTCACGATTTCAGCTTCCTAGTAGCACTAATGAAAGCGACATAGAACCTGAAGGAGATCAAGACTTAGATGATTTTGGTAAGTTAGCAGGCCAAGATAACTATTCAGAAATACTAGAAGTTCCTAATAATGCATAGATCGCACTCTACTCGGTCGATTGCATAGGCCTGCCCATCTTCATCAGTCGGAACATCGTGATCAACGCATATCACTACCCCTTACCAATACCCCTAATCAAGCAAGACGTGTTATAGGAGATGCAAGCCATCATTTTAGGGCATTCGCGACGCGTGATCCAGGCCACCAGTCGCCGTTTTCAAGTATTGCAGCTCATATAGAGAAAATCAAACCGAGTCCAAGCTCCCAGTCAATATTTGAGCGTGGCGGTGGATCGGGCAGAATAGGAGAATTACAACCTGGAGTGCAAATGATGACACCTCCTTTCTACACCGGTTAGTCAAAAGCCATGTTTGGTTGTTTATAGCATACTAATCGTAGATGAAAGCTCCAAACTCAAATGCAGCGTTCGAAAGCTCGCTCACCAGCAGCTCCCCTACAATTATTGGCGGGTCTAGTCCTTCTATGCGCCTGAGCCTTAAACAAAAGGCTAAAGGAGCTAATAGTCCTCTTATATCCCATAAAAGAGCAAGTCGGTTAGATTTAAACCTCAACCATGCTCCGGATGAGCCGCCTATCGTGAATTCCACTCGCCTAATCGATCCAAGGCAGGCACTGCCTGACAAGTTCCGGGCTGTTTTCCCTTACGAGCTCTTTAACGTTGTCCAATCTAGATGTTTCCCACTCGTATACGGCACAAACGATAATGTTGTCGTCTCGGCTCCGACGGGTTCTGGCAAGACAGCTATTCTGGAAATGGCTATCTGCAAGCTTGTAATGAGCCCGGGTAGTGAGAATTACAAAATCGTCTATCAAGCGCCAACAAAGTCCTTATGTTCAGAGCGAGCGAAAGACTGGCAAAACAAATTTAGTCATATGAATCTAGGATGTATCGAACTTACCGGCGATACTTCGCAAACAAAGGCGAGTCGAGTAGGCAGTGCATCAATTATCGTCACTACCCCTGAGAAGTGGGATTCTATAACCAGAAAGTGGTCAGATCATCGGAAACTACTGGAGATGGTCCGTCTAGTCCTAATTGACGAAGTACATATCCTAAAAGACGTTCGCGGCGCCACATTAGAAGCTGTTGTTTCTCGTATGAAAACTATTGGGGCAAATATCCGATTTATTGCTTTAAGTGCTACCGTCCCAAACATCGAAGACATTGCGAAGTGGCTCGGACGAGACCATTCGAATCAACATGACGCAGCCCGGACTGAGGCATTTGGTGAGGAACTACGGCCAGTCAAACTACAGCGATATGTGTACGGATACGAAGGTTGCTCGAATGATTTTTCATTCGAAAAGTCTCTCGACGGGAAGCTGGCCATGCTACTTGGAAAGCATTCAGAGAAGAAGCCAATCATGATATTCTGCTTTACCCGAAAGTCGTGCGAGCTAACCGCTCGGAAGCTAGCTGAATGGTGGTCAACCTGCAGCGTAGAAGACCGAGCTTGGCCAGCACCGACAAGACGAGTCTCAGTGACAAGCGCAGAGCTCCAGGAGATCGCACGATATGGTGTGGCTTTTCACCACGCGGGTCTCGACACACAGGATAGATTAGCAGTAGCACAGAACTTCCTCGATGGCCAGATTCATGTTATCTGTTGCACATCGACTTTAGCAGTTGGAGTGAACCTTCCTTGTCATACCGTGGTTCTAAAGGGGACAGTTGCGTACTCCGACAACAAGCTTCAAGAATATTCAAACCTGGAGGTTATGCAAATGCTTGGTCGTGCTGGCCGACCACAATTTGACGATAGCGCTGTTGCCATTATTATGACTCGTACAGCAAACGTTGATCGATATAAAAGCATGATATCTGGGGACGAGACTTTAGAAAGCACGCTTCATCGAAACCTGGTCGAACATCTCAACTCCGAAATCAGCTTGGGCACGATACAAGACGTCCAGACTGCGAAGAAATGGATTGGGGGAACGTTCCTCAGTGTACGAGTACGTCAATCTCCATCGCTCTATCACCTTGAAGATGTCCGCAATGCCGAAGACGCCGACAAGAGAATGGAAGAATGGTGCGAGCGCGATCTCAAGCTACTACAGCAAAACGGGCTAGTTACTGGGCAAGCGCCATTTCGGTGTACAGAATATGGACACGCTATGTCAAGGTACATGGTCAACTTCGAGACTATGAAGGAGCTCCTATCAATTCCTCGGGGTGCGGCACTTCAAGAGACAGTAGGTTTTAAATCATCAATCTTCAACACCTAGAGGCGGACCGCTGACTAACTTTTATAGCTCGCTACGCTCTGCAAGGCTATGGAGTTCAAAGACTTCCGATTTAAGCCTGACGAGCGCGCTGTATTCAGAGACCTGAATAAATCCCCTTTCATCCTCCATCCAATCAAGGAGACTTTGACGCAGACCTGGCATAAAATATTCGTCATGATCCAGGTCCACCTTAGGGGTGTGGAGCTGCCAAACGAAAAGGGGATTGGCCTTCTCAAGCAGAGAATTGCAATGGACAAAGTTGCTATATTCGATCGAATGAATCGCCTAGTACGTTGCTTTGTAGATTGTCGCGCATTTGATGGTGATGGGTTGGGTACAAAGATCGGTCTTGAACTCGCCCGTGCCCTCGCTGCAAATTCGTGGGAGAATAAACCATCACAGCTTTCTCAAATCCCAGGGTCTGGTCCTGTAATGGTTCGGAAATGGGTCAGTCATGGAGTCCATACAGTACTAGGACTCGCCGACAGGGACTTCGGCGAGATCGAGCGTATTTCAAGCAGGAACCCTCCGTACGGGGTGAGGCTGTTGAAGACTCTGGAAAACTTTCCCCGCCTGGCCATGGGAGCTAACCTCATCACTGGCACTGCACACTCGTCGCAACTGGAACACAATGTGACAGTAACAGTGAAAGTTAACCTCCGCTATTGCAATACGAAGGGTGTACCGAAGTGGAACGATAAAATACCAGCGGTGACATTCATGGCTTCGACAACAGATGGTAATCTTGCGTACCTTTGGCGAGGGAGCCTGAATAAAATCAACAGGGCTACCGGCCTGGATCTGAGATTCCCTGTGGCGATTGGCGGTTCAGATCAAAAGATATCTTGTTACTTCAGCTGCGAAGAGATTGTTGGAACCCAAGTCACCAAAACACTAGAGCCTAATATACCCGAATCAGCATTCAGAAATAGAAAGGCCCAACCGGTACAGCGTCAGACAGCTACCATAGAATCTTCAGAAGATGATATGGACTATGGAGACCTTCCCGATGAAGACATGTTGAATGCTGCTTTGACCTCAATGGACCAGAATGGCGAGGCAGAGTCACAAGATTTCTCGGGTCCGCTGGATGATACTGAAGATTTCCCACTTATTGACAATGTGCTAACCCAAGAGAAGAGCCATCTGGTCTCCGAACCTGCTAAGATGGAAAACGGAAGATGGATGTGTAACCACCCTTGTCGTAACGGCCGTCCCACCGGCGCGGGAAAGCCTTGTAATCACAGATGCTGCCACGAGGGGGTGGATAAACCTCGACCGCCACCACGAGATAAGAAGAAGGACAAAGGTGCTGCGGGAGATGATACAGTTAAAGGCGACCCTGCCAAAGTCCCAGAAAAGCATTCAGAAGTCCTCCAAGCCAACAAGAACGACAATACCGGCAGAACCAACGGGAAACGATTAGTAGGACCTATGCCTGCTACTCTTTCTGAATCCTATGACGTAGGTGCTAAGCAAACGGCTGACACAAGCTTCCCGAAAACTACTCTACCTAACACGAAGAGAAAGCGCTCAGCAAAAGATGGTAAAGGGATGAGACTCGCTAAGAAAAAAAGCAAGGCTATGGATCATAGCGTAAACATGGATGTATCGGATATTGAGTGCATCGACCTCTCTACAATTCGGAGCAATTATGAGACTAATTGCTCCCCTCCGAATTTATCGCTCCCCCACGGGATGGGTCAAAAAGCTACCAATTCACTCTCAACCATGAACACTTCGAAAACCCGCTCCACGCTTGTTCCATCCCAAGAACCCTTGGATAAGATGATGGAGTCTTCTGATAAAGCGAATGCGGCCTGGGGTGGAAGCGAAGATTATATGCAGTATGATAGCGACATGTTTGACGATGAATTTCCTGATCTTCAAAGGATTATCACATCTAAGTTGTCGAAGAATGACGGAAAATCTCAAACAACATTGAAGAGAGATGAAACCCTATATCCTGGCAATGTTCAAGTCCTGAAAGAAAGCATAGATCATGGTTAGGAATCGAATCTTAGCTTTACTACAGTTGATGAGTTGCAGAAAGCGTCTGAACGCTTCGATTTGCCTTCGGTTAATTCTTCTAGCTATGATACACACCTACAATTGAACCCGACAGCTCAGGAGACCTTAAGCCTCAAATCGAGCTCACCTGAATTAGACCAAGGCGAGGTCATTAATACTTCCTTAATTCAGGAGGTGGGCGATCGCTCACCCCTTTTCTTTGACTCGGACTCTTTTCAAGAATGCGAGAATGCGGAGGGCAAACAAGATAGTACAGGGGAACCTGCTTGGTTGTCGGAATTCGACTCTGAGCTTGTGGACAGCCTCCGGGGCTGTGTCAACTTTGTGGATTAGATGCTAAGGGGGAGGAATAGTTGCTATAGTGACGGATGGAATTATTCGCCTATGGGCTGATTGCTGATTCTTACAATAGAAACTTGCACCGGCAACTTTGCTAAGATATAATCGATGTGCGAGTATAACATATGTAAAGCTTCTAGCTCATAAACGAATTTTGCCCAAGTGTAGTTGGGATCCGCGATGATGTGTTCGTGCGTTATTTATCCTAAGACGGCGGGCGATAGGCGGAAACCCGCATAGCCATAGGTTGACACCCGGGGAATCTTAATCTAATGCGGGACCGGGGAAACCGTTTGCGAATGTACCTGGATATCTCTATTCCTCATACGCAACCTTGCTTTTTCCACCATCCGTTTACAACACTTCCCCCTCCAGATACACATACATGTTTGCCGCGAATTATAGCTTTGAGCTTTCCTAATTTCTAATAATAGCATGTATGTGCCATCGATTTAACCGACTTGTACGCATAACGGTGCAGATATTCTTATTCGCGTCTCTAGTACGAAATGGGTGTCTCACTTAAGCAAGCAGAAGAATGGGAGGGTTCATTATACCACAACGACCCGGCTGCCCTGGTGTATTTTACCACTGAACGAACTAAGACTTGGGAAACTCGTCTCGAAGAGTACTATAAGCGGAGAGAAGTATTGATGGGAGTCGAGATGGATGCCGATCAGCTATTGCTTCGCTACAAGGAGAAGAAGCGTATTGGCACCGAGTTTCACGGCTTCATGAGCTTATCTCTTGAGCTGCGCGATATGATCTACAAGTATCTTCTCGATAAGGGCTCGGTTTTCTTACCGAACTACCTAGAAATAGGAATATCAGGTATTCCCAACACTGAACACGCTGTCTATGATTTCGAGACCCGTGGTTTCTATGGGGACTACTTACGGTATCGGGGCCTCCCAAACTGGCGCTTCAGGAACAGATCTGTGATACGTCCCATTGGGTTGATAAATGGTGTAAGCAGAAACGTTCATGAAGAAGCGACGACCATATACTATGGCTGCAACCGCTTCGTCTTCCCCTACGGTCCCTTTTATTTGCCAATAACTTCGTCTTCTTCCCACGAGACGGATTCCTGGCAGGAGGGGATGTACACCCCGCCCTTTGCGCTTCTCAGTTACGTTAGCTTCACCTTCGACATGCGAAACATAAATGCCTCGGACCAGGTTGAGATATATCAAGAACGTAAGGAACATAAGGAATTATCCGAGTCAAGTGGAAATGATAATCAAGAGTCGGAGCCATTACAGCCGAGTAACTATCTGATAAACTTCCACGATACGATGAGAATGGATCTGCTGGAATCCTGGGACACTGTCTTCGATGAAATTCGCATGCTAGTGCCCGACCGATTGGAACTGAGTTTCGAGGAGTGCTACTGTCCGTTGGGGTGTTGTCGATTAGTTAATGAAGTGATAAAGCGGCTCCGTTTTTGCGTGCCACCCGCGGTCATCGAGATGATAGGGTGGTATGATGAGAATGAAAGAGAGAGGATTAAGGAGGGTATTAAGGAGGGTCTAGATAAATTCTTCAAAAAGAATGTAGACTCAGACGTTCGATTTGTTGGGAAGTCGACCAAGGAGCTCAGAGCGGAATACAAAGCCAGTAGGTTTCCGCTTTGAGTCCCAGGTAGTAGGCATACAGATGTGTCTCGGTTGAATTATACGGGTTGCTATTATTCTATGATATGTTGATGACGGTAAACTGCTAGGTTGGTATCGTATATTTAGGATTATCAATATATACCAACCTACTAATGTACGTGGACTACACAATCGGAATAAAAATACATAATTAAATTCAATTTAATAATGTTCGCTACTCGAAAAACTGATGTAATAATCTAGGTAGACCTCTTATTCCAAATTCAAGGAGTGTTTGTTTCGCCGCCTAGGATAATCCCAACCATCCCATCTACTCCGAAATCCGTATTCCACGTACGCAACGAATTATTCCACTTAGCTAGGGTCGCAGCCTCCTCCCTAGGACTTTCTAGCGACGCCCACGTCGTTCCAGGCCTTGCGGACGATAGCCGCGGCATCGTCTCCAAAGAGCTCTCCGGCCTTGTCCACCGTCACGTCTGCAAACTGAATAAAGGTGCAGCGGGAGGGGACCTGACCGCTCTGCATTGTTTCCCACCAGATTTTGCCGGCTTTCTCCCACCTGTGCGATTTGTTAGTTACAATAGATTGGCTGAGTAAATTAGGTACTTACGAGTAGCCGCCAAATGCAACGGAAGCGTTGTAGAACGCCTTGTTCGGGATACCCGAGTAGAGATGCACGCCCCCGTTGTCTTCGAGTGTTAGTTTGTAATCCTTGAAATGGGCTGGCTGAGGATCTTTGCCCTAGTAGCAGTAATGTTAGTATCAAGCCTCCTTAAATTGCTGACATGAAGGAGTTCTTACAAAACGAGGGTCGTTGTAAGCTGTTCCAGGAGCCTTCATGCTTCGCAGAGCAACACCCTTGACACCAGGCACCAGACAGTATTCGCCGATCAGCCAGTCGGCCTTGTCGGCGGTCTCATCCTCGACTCTCTGCTTGATCATGATGCCGAAGACGTCCGAGACGTGTTCGTTCAGGGCACCGCTCTGGCCCATGTAGTCAAGAGGTGAAGTATGTTCGGTGACAGCGTGCTAGAACAAGAGTTAACGACATCACTTAGAATTCGCATAGGGATTATATATCTTACAGTGAGCTCGTGGCCAATGACATCTATGCAGCCGGTGAAGTTGGTAAGGAAATCGTGTCCGTCGCCATACACCATCTGGGCAATCTCCGGATCCCAAAAGGCGTTTTCGTAGTTCTGTCCGAAGTGCACCGAGCTTATGACGTGCATGTTCTTGTTGTCGATCGACTTCCAGTTGAATATATCGGCGTAGAAGGAGAGCACAAGGCCGGCATTGTCGTAGGCCTCGTTGGCAGGCTCGTCCTTCGAAGCTTTTTGGCCTTCTACTCGAACCACTTTGCCGGGGAGATGGGCTTCGTTGGAGTCGTGGTTGGCATCGTACACGGCACGATAAGTTTTCTCGGTAGTTTTCGAGGCTTGCTCAGTGGTTATACCGTCCTTCTGGTCGGACGACTCGGCACGAAGGCCCTGGGATTCTTGGTACTTGGCGTGAATACCTCTAATATGCTCCAAATCCCGTTTAGCGCAAGCACGGGTGTCATCGTCAACATCTTCATTGTCGGCGATGTGCTGAAGCATGTGGTCAGGCACTATGCCCTGTCTCTGATGAATATTAGCGGCCCTGCTGCCGCGAGGTGCGCAGAGTGCAGCGAATCGCTTTTCTCGTTTGTCACAGTAACTCTTGTGAATGGTGAGTGCATGGCGGGCAGACTCGCGGATGTGGTCCTCGTTGTTACTGCTGTCGGCAATAGCGCTAAGCATGTAGGGCGGAACTACGTAGCAGACATGGTGGTGGTTGCGGGTGGCCATCTTGGAAATATGAGAAAATGATGGTTGGTGAATACGTGTGATTCTTGGGTAGAGACGGAATAGGGGCATGTAGGAAGAAAGAGAAGATAGAGTAGATGATTTGGAAGACGAAGACGAGGACTTAGACGAATAAATATATAGGCTTGAGGTTCTAGAGTAGAAACTTGGAGTAGTAATACGAGGTTAGTTGGATAATGATACTGAAAGCTATGTCACTAGGAATAACATCAAGGCTTTATATCATGGATATATTCTAGGAATGGGGCTAGGCTTCCTTGGAACTCTAGCGCCACGGCGACTTTAAGTAGGTACGAAGAGTATAGACATGTTGATCATAAGACGGCAGGCAGGCTACACGAAAGACCTTGCCTCGATATGTTTGTTATACTCTAGCTACGGTAGATACGAGACAGGCATGAGCACATGTGCAGCATAAGGGCAGCTACATCATGAGATAAGGATATCGGCGAAAGCATAACAGATGCAACAGCACTTGTACATAGGATACCAGGGTATGACCTGGCTTACTGATATAGCTGTATGTATGTAAGACAAGTATATCCTATTCCCGAGACAGTTGGTTTAAATCAAGAATAGTGCAGACTACTACTACTACAGTCTACTGCCGGTATCATGGCCCGTTGCGGTATACTACTGAAAGGGGGGTATGAACCCCCGCTGGTATTAAGCATTAACGCTGAGCTTGAATAAGACGCCGCCTTGTTACTACCGTAGCCAATCAAAGCTAGTCCTCGCCTCGAACCTGTCCGAATATGGTCAGAAGCCTGGGGCAGGCGTGGGGAGTTTTCGTCATGCACGTTTATTTCTGGAACAGAGACAAACAAGGAAATACCTACGAATAGTGTTGATGGATGAAATGGCATTTTGCCCCGAGGGTTCCTGCTACACCGGCTACATCCGTCTATTAGTCGTGCGACAGGAATTACGAACTATCTCGTTTCATGACGATGGGTGTGACTTTGAGGCTATGAGGATGACCTGAAGAGGTGAGTGAAGAATTAAAACTACATATGGTTCGCATGAAATGACTGTCTCGTGATGGGGGGGATACTTGAAAAGGGGGTTAATCAACGTAATGCAGACTGAATGTAATGATATAATTCAAGAAATGTGATCACGGCGCGTCGTTACGTGTCAACGTGTTGAAGAACAAGAAAAAGCGTATAGAACTTGGAAGTGGTACGTAAAATGCACCATAGCTCCACTAACTTTATGGAGACAGACAGGGCAGTGGACAGGGCAGTGGACAGGGGCTGTCGGTGGGTACTTCCGTACTAGCTTGTTGCCTTATGTAATCACTTTTTCAGCATTTAGAGCGACCAGAGCGACCAGCGCGTCATCGCGATGTATTATTCAATTCACATACGCATACCTATCAACTTGCAATGCATTGAACTTTTGAGAATGTGAAGAATACCCTCAAAACAACATAACTAAAATACACTCGACAAACCATTCGGCTGACCGAACATTCGCGCTTAGAACATAACAAGCTCGCTGACCGAGGTCGAGGTCAGCTGGTGTTTGTTCTTATCGTCGTTACATTCACCCTCCTTTACGGCTTCAACGGATATACCGTTAATATGATCTGGTACCTATCATATCAATTATAACTAATCGACAAGTAGGCCTCCTATCTTGGATTAATAGGGGGTGTGTAGTAGTGGTGCCTGACGTACTTACCTAATTTAAGCCAAGATGTTTTGGTGGGAATAGCCTCATTTTGTGTAGTTATGAGTATCACAGGTCGCAGTTTGCTATCGTAAGGGGAGAGAAGGTGCAAACACCAAGAAAATGAAAGTATCACCCTTAGATAAAGGGAAAAAAATAAGACGAAGGGTAAGAGCAAATGTGTCTAATATGTAGTACGTAGGCGGGACGTTCCTCTCTCACAATGTCTAACCGTTGTACGCCTTCTGTCGTCTCAAGATTCTCAACTCATTTTATTTATTCTGTAGCCTCAATTCTCCTAACTGTAACCAAAGCCTCATACTACTTAATTGGTGCTATTGGAGATAATTGGAGGCTTATGAAAGCCATTGTGATCCACCCACTCTCGTTAATCACCAATTCAGCTGTCGTCTCTCACTACTAACCAACCCCTTTTTGTGACCCTCAATCCAGCCCCAAGAATAGTTCTAGAGAAGACAACACGATGTATTTACTGTCTCTCTTCCTCGCCTACTCTACTCTCGCCTCAGCAACAACATACTTCCTCACCGTCTTTGCCCCGGACACCGAGGTCGACGGCGCACTGCTAAATGCTGCTGCTCAGGGCTTCTACACCGGTATCTCAGGACCCGAAACCTACTGCCCTAAGGGCATTTCGTGTCCTGATGTACAAGGATCTCTTGTATATGATGGCCTAACTGGGATGGCTGTGAGTATCTTCTTGATCGAATATCTCTGCCTACCTAACTACTGCCGCTGCACCTCCTCTTTACTCACATAATGTCCGTTTATAGGTCGAAGTCCCCGGCGGCCAAGCCATCTACGTCGCGCCCTCGGGCCAGATAGAATACACACAGGCCCACTCGGCATACGAGCCAGCAGGTTCTCTGACAGGGGGTTGGTTCAACAAGACAGTCTTGTCGGACTGCGATCCCGCTCGCGATGTGCTCGACTTCCTGCCCGTCGACGGGTCTAGCACCGGCGGTATTAAGCTATGTCCCCAAATCGAGGAATATATGGCCGGCACAGGTGCTAGCTACCGCTTATACGCTGGGACAGCCGGCTTCAATCTGTCTGGCTGCGTTGATGCCGTTGGTCTCAACTTGCACGGCGTTGCGGCCGATTACGGGTGTTGGCAGTACGCCTAACTCGAATCTGAGAGGCGTTATCATCCCAGCATTATGCTTGTTATTCTGGACAACGACATGTTTGGGGAAGGAAAAGCTAATAACTACACTAGCTTGGAACTGTATAGATTTATTTCTCGAGCTTCTGGATGCAGATACTATTGCGAGATTTTGCCTGGAGTAGGTTATTACATGTCCTCTTTATGGATTCATAGCTTGGGACGACTTGGTACGATACTGTAGTGGTATGAAGAAATGATTTGGAACGGGAGTCATGGAAACACGGGCGCTGTTTTAGTTTTTTACCTGTTATATATCGACAACTTGGTCGTTCCAGCTTAGGTATACAGCGAGCAGATGAATGCATATCAGTCCGAGCCTATTATATTACAAGACCACCACCACTCAATCTAGTAAAACCTCAACATCGAACTCCTGATCTGTCCTCAGCTGGTACTCCGGCAGGGTCGCGGGTCCACAACTCCCTGTACCCAGACCGTGGTGATACCAGTCCAACCTGACAATATGATCATCCCTCTTCCTCTTGCGTAACTCGTACGGATGCTTACACTCATCCACATCGCGTGTACTATACGGCGTCACACTAAAACTCGCACCTTGATGTTCCCCAAACCTTGCCCTTAACAAGCGATTCGGGTATTCGTCCTCGCCGCCCCACCGCGTCCGCAATTCCACCCACCGAATATCCGTGCGGTTACCACTGTCCTGCGGGAACTCGTAGTAATTGAACAGCGCGTCGGCAGCCCAACCCCACGTGTTGATCTGCTGTGCGCGCTTCTTGTCGATGTATGATTCACCTGGGCCCCGGCCAAACCATTCTACTACGCGGATGTCGCGCAGTCCGAAGGATAAGCCGAAACGCGCGAATGTGGTAGGGAGGAGGGCGCCGCTGGGCTTGGCTTGCACGCGGATGCTGCAGTGTTCGGATGTTAGTGTGTAGGTGATCGTTGTGTCGACGGCCCAGGCTAGGACCGGAGGAGCTACGCGTCCTTTTACGACGACGACGCAGCCGGATTCTGTTTCGGTGGTGGTTATTTGCGAGAAGTGGTGGCGCGTCTGGTGGACTCTGCGGTCTATCCAATCTTTGCCGTGGGGCCCGCCGCGATCGTTGTCTGTTAACGCACGGTAGAAATCAAGGGTTAGAGGAACGGTGATGATGTTATGGTCGGGTTTTGAAGTGTGTGTTAGCGAGGATAATGTGCCGTTGCCGGTGTCGAAGCCGAATGTGCTACCGGAGCGAATTGTCACGTAGAGCATGCCGTCTTTGCGCTTGAAGTGTGGGCGATCTGGTGCGGAGAGGGTTTTAAGGAGAGTGAGGGATGGCGGTGGTGTTAGGGGAAGTTCGCCTCGGGCTACGACTCGTCCGGGTGTCACCCATTTACTCTCGGTGCGCGCCATGAAGTCTAGCTGGAGCCATGTGTCTGTAGAAAGAGTCTTCGGCAAGCCGCCGAGGACCAACGTTGCTTCGGTATGCGGCTTAACTCCCGCTGGGATGAGGATTTCGTTTCCAATCATCTGTTGCCGGTCGGAAACGAGGCTCCAATAACACTTGAGATGGTCTAGAGTTAGAAAGTCATAACGATTTACAATCGTCACTTCGCTGCCTTTTACGGCGAGTACTTGGACCGGCTCGATAGCTTTGCTGTATTCGGTGAGGCCTGGGCCGGGGTTGTGTAGCGAATCGCAAAGTCCGTCCATAACGAAGTTGCCGTCGTGGGGCTCGTCGGGTTGGAAATCACCGCCGTAGCCAAAGAACGTCTCGCCGTCTTCAGTCTTAGTGAGAAGACCCTATGTGATAGGTTGTTAGTTCTAACATAGTAAGAATTAAATCAAGTCGATATGGACCTACGTGGTTTGCCCACTCCCACACGAAGCCGCCCATTAGTCGAGGGTATTTGTAGAATGCCTCGATATACTCTTGTACGGCACCTGGGCCATTGCCCACTATAACACACGTCAATAATAGGGAAAGGAAAAAAATTTAATGTTACTTACTAGCATGGGCGAATTCGCACATAACGAAAGGCTTCTTCCAAACCTTCTCCTCTGCGTGTTTAATCATCTCATCAACAGATGTGTACATCCGGCTAAAGATGTCCGCTGTCTGGGCTTCTTGGTCGCCTTCGTAGTGGATAAGACGCGTTTTGTCAATCTTCTTGAGAGCGTTATACATTGCCTGGTGATTACTGCCGTAGAAAGCTTCGTTCCCAAGAGACCACATGATAATACTTGGATGGTTCTTATCACGCGTCACCAACTGTACCGCGCGATCTACATAGGCATCTTTCCACTCGGGATTGTTAGACGTGAAATTCGCTGGATCACCACCAACTTCGCCAAAGCCGTGACATTCGAGATCAGCTTCATCCAATACCCAAAACCCCATCTCGTCCGCAAGATCGTACAGTCTAGGGTCATTCGGATAATGGGACGTGCGGATAGCATTGATATTGAATGCTTTCATCAACTGGAGATCATATCTAAGATCTGCGTACGGGACCGTCCTCCCGGATTGCGCGTTATGCTCATGACGATTTACCCCGCGGATCTTGATCGGCTTGCCATTAACGCAAAAGACGCCATCGATAAGCTCAGTCCTGCGAAATCCGACTTTTTGAGAAATGTATGTAGAACCAACGGATAGTACTAATGTGTATAGGTAAGGTGTTTCTGCCGTCCATTTCTCGGGATTTTTGATCAGATACTCGTGCTTGCACTGTTGCGCCTGTCTTGTGTGAGAATCGGGGGTTACTGTTTTACCTTCGCGATCGAGAAGCTTGAATGTGACGGTCTCGTTGGCTTTATTCAGCTTAGTGTCTATCGTGAGCAACCCATCCCTGTAATCGTCGTCGAGGAGTGTCTGAATATGGAAGTCTTCAAGACGAACAGAAGGAAAGGAATGTAACCAGACGTCTCTGAAGATGCCGCTGAGCCACCATTGGTCCTTGGAGTAAAGTCAGAACTGATGGAGACTATGTGTCCTATATATATTAAACATACCTGATCCTCGATATAGCTTCCGTCGCATCGCTGGTAAACCTCGACGCAAAGAGTGTTTTCCGAATCGGGTTCAAGGAACGGTGACACGTCGAATTCGCTCGGATTTCTCGAGCCTTGCGAGTAGCCAACTTCTTTTCCGTTCAACCAGACGGTAAACGCCGAATCGACACCCTCAAATCGTAACCGCCATTGATCCCCATCCTTAAGCCTATCCGGCACCTCGAAGAGCGTGACATACCGCCCGCATTCGTTGTCATCGTATGGGACGTGCGGAGGATTTACTGGAAAGGGGAAGTTGACATTTGTGTACTGTGGACCCTTGCCAAATCCCTGAAGCTGCCACATGCCAGGGACCTTGATGAGCTTCCATTCTGTGTGGTCGAAGTCGGGTTTATAGAAGTCTCGGGAACCCTTGAAGGGGCCGGGAGATAATTCGAATCCCCAAGTACCGGAGAGTAGAGCAGCCCTAGATCGGCTCACATCGCCAGAAAGAGCATCCTCTTCAGTGTTGTAAAGATGAAAATGACTCCGAGGCGGGAGAGTATTTCGATGAATGACTTTAAGATTATCCCAATCGGGGGTTTGTTCTGGTTGGACCTCGGTCTCGTTTATTTTAACTTGACTGGAAGCCGATGAGGCAATAGGTGATAGTTCTTGGCTAAGACTGAAACTGGAGCTCGTGACATGTAAGTCCATATGGATGCTGGTATCCTGGCGGATTACCAAGTCGACCTCATCGGAAGAGGCCTTAGAAGTATTAGAAGGCATAGCGAAGGAGTAGTTGAGATTATAAATTTCAATCAAAGCACTGCTAAGTTTAACCCTGACGGAACTTTTATCTCATGACCTCGATTGTAAACTAGTGAATGAGATGTGATCGCCTCACAAATCAGACCCCGCGAGATATATGCTATTAGGTAAAGTAAGGAATTCAGGACTTAGATAATCTCATAATATTGATTTCGGTAGGAAATAAGGAAGATAGGTATTGTTCTAAAAGATAACTCCGCCGCGGCGTCAACTGCTTGAATGAGTTGATAGACTAATGGAGACTGTCCTGGAAGCGTTGGAAGGTTGGGGATAGCGGTATGTTCGCCTGAAATTAGAGTGACGTAGGCTTCTAGCTCGCTAATTGGCTCGGATGGTTCCGCGCTCATGTGGAGGTTGGGGATTTGAGGTTCGAGGTTGGAAGTTGGAGACCGAGCGTAGAATAAAACATCAATAATAGAGTCCATACCAACGGTTATTCATTGAAGCTTAAAATACTCAACAAGTTTCGTAAGGTGGTCAGGGCAATTTTTAATATTTATTATCATTTAACATCGTTATTTCTTTATGCACTTTTAACTACCTAGATGCAAGGTTCTAGTGGGAGACTGCATGACGCCTAGGCCTCTACTTTACGAATTTACACATTTGTTGAAATGGCCAGACAATCACCCGCGAGGGTTGACTGTATCGTTTACCAATTACGCCATTGAACTAGAGAACGCCGTTGGCCAACCGGAATGTTTTCGACTATAGGATCGTTCCAAATCTTTTCGGTGTTAGCTTATATTCAAGAGCCAAGATACAAGTGGTACCAAGGATGCGAACTTACCCGAAAGTCGTCTTGATGCTCCTCACGTAGTACTCTTGCCAGTTGCGCTTGGTCACCTCTTCCTGACCTACTGGCACGCCACTCCAGGTGACCCTCATCACGGTCACGCCGTCTACATCGTTCTGGTCGAACTCAATCACCTGTTTAGAGTAATGGCCAGCTGGCCATTGGTTCAGCCGCCACGTCTGGGCGATCTTGGTCGGCTCCTCAAGTTCTTCGTATTCGCCGGAGACATTGCCGTCGAACAGCTCAAACTTGCCACCTTTTTGGGCCCCATCAAATCTCTTTGGAGGTGCACGGGTGAAGGCAGCTAGACGTTGCGGATCGGTGAACGTCTGGTACAACTCGGCAGCAGTAGTTCGGAATTCCTCCTGATCAGTTACCGTTGTCGTGTTGACGACGCTACCACTGTTCTTCTGGGTGCCGGCACTAGCGTCGGCCTTTGGTGTAGCACCAGAAGGCACATGGTATTTGGGTGCGGTAAATCCACTCGAGGGATTTGTGCCAGCAGCGTGTTGGATATCCTTACCATGTTCAGCAATCAAAGCCGGTGTAAGCTTCGCGAATTCCTTCCGTAGCTGTGGCGTGATCTTGGATCGAACTAGATCCTTCACCGGTTGCTTTTCCTGCGATTCCGAGTAGATATCTATGTCGAACTTTTTTTCGACGTTAGTACTAATCATGACTGCTACGCTAACTATAGGATACCTACAGTAAAATCATCTTCCTCGGTATCATGGGCAACTTCGGGCACGGTGATAGTGCCCGAGACGCTCTCTTCTCCGGGGGCGGCTCCTAGTCCAAGTTAGATGACTTCCCACTCACCAATACTCGCAGCATTTAGCTTACCAGAGTACTCCAAGACGAGCTTCACGTCGTAGATGGTAATGACTTTGCCTTTTCGTTGGCTCACGTCAACATCCCCGTCCATGCTGACAACCTTATTAATCTTGGCGGTGACCTCTCCATCTTCGGCCGAGATCTTGGATAGATTCTCTTCGAACCATTGCCTAGTCCATTCACCGGCATTCTTACTGACCCAATGCCAGTTGTTTGGGTTGTGGAGAACCATGGTGAATTTTGGAGAAGGATAATTCGCACGAAGCTTGGGTTTGGTTGAAAAAGCTAGAGAGACGAGGCTGCGTTAGCAATCGTCAATTCAGTGCGAACAATCGTAAGTTGCAAGTAAGTTGCAAGTAAGTGAGTTTATCAGATATGAGTCTCAAGGACTACAGCTATTGGTCATCAAAGAAAGGGAGTACAAGTCGCTCTATGACTGGTGCCAGCTGGTGTATCATCAGAGATTTCACAAACGGGGGAAATTGTGAAGGACGTAGAAATAAATAAAAAGGCGAGGCTTACTGATGACAGATGGACGGGATATTGTTGACTACAGAATCAATCTGCAAGCATATCTGACGAATTGAATAGAAGAAAATATCGGCATGGAGGGCACCCGGCCGACAACAAGAAGATTGTTGTAAGGTTCAAGGTTAGAAGAAGATGCAGCGGAAAGCTCTAGAATTTCGACGAAGTTTAGGTCGAAGATGAAAAAGATTCTGCCAATGAGAGTGGACCTCATAGCCCATGTTCGGCGAAATATCGGTCCGTGTATTTGTGAACTTCCATAAAAAATTGTGCATTATGTAATCCGAGGTACCTAAGCTAGAGGGCTCTGTCGAGGCAAGCCCCACATGAATTGTTCTCACTTACTTACCATAGCGGTAAAGGGTGGTTTTGAGAAATGGTTTTTTAACGGAATACCGTACCTCCCATATACATTATTTATTAAAGAGGTAATGTTATTTCTTAAATAATTGTTGCTTAAGTAATTATCATTTTTTTTTTTAAAAATTGTTTTTTTTTAAAAAATTATTTTTTATTAAAAACTATTATTATAATAAAAATTAAATTTATTAAAAAAATTATTTTAATTATATAAATTATTATTAAAATATTATAAATCTTTAATTTATTTTTATTAATATTATAATTAATAAATTTTTTATTTTATATAAATTATATTTAAGCTATTAATTAAGATTAAATATAATTTAATTGGTTTAATAGTTGTAATTTTAATAATAAATAATTTATTAATTAATTTTTATAAAATATTTAAATTAATAAGTTTATTATAAATGTTAATATAACGTAAAAGTATAATAATTGTAAAAATATATTATTTAATATAAATATTAAATAAAAAAATATAATTAATATAAATAAAGTTATTTAAATTATAATATTAAATATAATTATTTTTATTAAAAATAAATCGTTTTTTAATATTATTATATTTAATAAAAAAATTAATTTTATTTATAAATATATAAATATTATTTATTATTGGTTAAAAGTAAATTTATATGTTTATTATATTTAAACGTTATAATTTTATATATAAAAATAATTATTATTATAATTATAGTTTTAATGGTATGTTAATTAAAAATTAAATTTAAATATAAAAAGTAAATTATTATATTTAATAAATAAAAGATTTTTACCGAAAATGGGATATTTAATGCGTTAAATATTTTTTAATAAAATAAAGTTAATAATAATTAAATTGGTATATATATTATTAATAAATGTAAATATTTTTAATTTTATATTTTTTTTATTTATAATATTAATTAAATTGTTTTAATTAAAATGGAATAAAATATATTTTAATAAATTTAAATATTTTTAGTATAATTTTTATAATTTAGTTATAAAGTTTAAATTTTATTTATTAAATATGTTTTAAATAATAAATTAAATAATAAATTAAATGTTAAATTTTATTAATATTATATATTTAATATTAAAATAATTAATTTAGTATATATTAATTTTAAAATATTTAAGTAAAATTATATATATATTAAGTTTATTAAATTAAATAAATATATTAATATATTAATATAAATTTTTTTTAATTAATATATTAATATTAATAATTAAATTATATTTTTTTACAAAGTTTATATAATATATAATAATATAAATATTTGGTTATAATATATTATTTAAATATTAAATAAATTATTTAATTATATTTTTATTAATATATTTAATAAACGTTTTATTTAATATAATATTTTGGATTAATATAATTAAATTAATATAAGATTTTAATAAATTAATGGTATAAATATTTAATTAATTAAAAAAGATTTTTGCTTTTTTAATTAAAATTTTTATATTATTACAGTTAATTATTAAAATTTTAAACTTTATAAAAATAGTATTGTTTTTTATAATAATTATGTATGTTTTTATAACAAGGTAAACCGGATTATTATTATTATATATATTTACCTTTTTTATAAATATAGGTTTAATATGCGTAAACTTAAATTAATTACGAAAAAATATGGAAATAATAATAAATTATATAGTATAAATGGATATATTATAATTTTATAGGTAATATTTCGGCAATTATAACCGATACATATTAAAAAAAAATAGTTAATTTCGTAATACAAAAATATAAGTTATTATTGCCAAAAATGTTAAAATATTATTATATAAAAAAGTATATATTAAATAAAATAATTTATTATATTTTAAATATATAAAATTATATAATTGTAAAAAGATTAAATTTAAAATTAAAATTATAAATTATAATAATAGTAAAAGGTTTAATATATTTTATTATATATTATATACTTTTTTTTTAATATTATTAATATATATATTTATTATATATTATATTTATATAATTTAATGGTAATATTAGTTATAATTAACAATATTAAAATTTAAATATAATTAAAATATTTTTTTTATAAATATAACATAATAATAATAATAAAATTTTTTAATATAAAAATTTTTAAATTTATTATTTTTGGTTTATTATAATATATTATTAATAAAATAAAAAATAAAAATATAAATTAAAATCTTTTTATTATTAATTATTATTTTTATATTTTTATTAAATATTTTAAAAATATTAAAAGTTTTAATTATTTTATTAAAATTAAACTTATAAAAGTTAAGAATTAAAAAAAAAATATTATTAAATTAAAATTAATTTATTATAAAAAAGTTAATTAATATAATATAATTTTTTATTAATAATTTATATAAATTAAAAAATATATTAAATTTATTAATAA